>NC_083587.1:59334737-59502237 GCF_027579695.1 Neoarius graeffei
GGCTCAGTAAAACCTACAGCTCATTTCCGCATAAAACTGCACTCATTGAACCTCAGACTCTTTTAAAGGGGTACCAAATATAATATATACAGTTGCTGATGTGACAAAGTAACGTATTCTATCAAATTTATATACTAGAAAACAACGAAATATCTTGGTAATTGTAAATATAATACTTTATACGCTAAACCGCACAAGAGTCGCCATTTTTAAAAGACCGTGACGTCAGCGCTACCCACTGCACTAGCGGAACTCTCCGAAATAGAGGAGATAAGCGTGTAATCATGGCGTCGGGCGCATCAAGTGAAAGCGACAGCTCTGTCGAATCATACGAAGAGATCCCGCAAGACACACTGCAAGCAGGCTATGGCTTAGAAGGGTACCAGTTTGAACCTAGGAGAGGTACTCTCAACTTCGGTGATGAAATAAGAGAAGAAAGCTCGGACGACGGCGAGGATGAGACTGATGCTGACCATGGGCGTGGCGAGCGTGGGGCAGAGCGTCTGCGTGCAGGTGACACGGCGTGGTGCTCGTGCGGAAAATGTAACGTGGAGTTGCTCACGAGTCCAGCAGAATTTATTTGCTGCAATGAGATAGGCGCCACCCGTGGACTTGCGAAATCGTCGCAAGAGGCAGAAACAGGTATTTCACACGTGCTATTCCCAACCTCAATGAGCCAACACAACTGGGCACATACACACGTCATGAGTGTTAAGCAGAGAAAATGAACGTGCATTCTGATTGGATAAAATTAATATCATGGCGGGCTGTTCAAACTGCGGAAATAGTTTGCTCAAGCTACTTTCAGAACACTATAACTTTCCAAACTTAGAACAAAAAACTTTTGTAAGTCTCGAATAAGGTTCGTTAATGTGTGTTTTATTGTTATATTTACTCTATATATTGCCCTCTGTTCCCCTTTAAAGCAAAGGGTCATCTCACACCAAATATTGACTTTGCATTTATTTATGTATTATGGCTTATTGCTTACTGTTTATAGTATTTTTTTTTAAGTTGAAACATTTCATTTCATTATTTTTAAGCCATTTTTGGTCGACAGCATTTCTTTACATGTACCTAAGACTTTTGCACAGAAAGAAGAAAGAAAAAGAAACCTTTATTCATGACATGCACACTTCAAGCAAGGTGAAATTCATCCTCTGCATTTAACCCATCTGAAGCAGTGAACACACGCACACACTCAGAGCAGTGGGCAGCCACACCAGAGCACCCGGGGAGCAGTCAGGGGTTCGGTACCTTGCTCAAGGGCACCTCAGCCCAAGGCCGCCCCACGTCAACCTAACTGCATGTCTTTGAATTGTGGGGGAAACCGGAGCACCCGGAGGAAACCCACGCAGACACGGGGAGAACATACAAACTCCACACAGAAAGGCCCTCGCCGGGCGCTGGGTTCGAACCCGGAACCTTCTTGCTGTGAGGCGACCATGCTAACCACTACACCACCATGCCGCCCTGTACCTCAACAAAGAGCATTATAAAGACCAAAGAGCTCTCAAAACCAGCACAAAGTTCTGGAAGAGTTAAGGTTAGTTTTAAAAAATAATCCTAAATTTTGATCCCACAAAGCACTGTTGCATCCGTTATTTTAAAAAATGGAAAAATACGGCACAACCCTGTTTCGGTCTAGAGGAGTCCGTCCACCAAAATCCAGTGCCTAGATTAAAAGTGGATTAGCCAGAGAAGCCAGCAAGAGACTAATGCCGCTTTTCCACTACCAACGCGGCTGAGTCGGGCTGAGCCGTGCCGTGCTGAGTTGGGCTGAGTCGAGCTGAGTGGGGCTGTTGGAGTTGCATTTCGACTATAACCGCGCTGAACCGTGCTGGCTGGAAGTGGGTGGACACATTGGGTGGAGTTAGCGAAAGTGGGTGGACGTCACGTGATGTCGTTAGGCGGCGCAAACAGTGACATCAGTGATCTTTTAAGCGGTAGTCTCACGACCCGGATAGTAAACAATAAACATGGAGGACATGGAGTCGTTAGTGTTGCTGGTCTTGGTGCTGTGGCTTGTTGGCACCGACAACACCAACAGATACTGGCAAGAGCGTATAGATGAGGCGAGGCGCATAAGGCTTCAGAAATTTTCGTAATTCTTCTTCTTCCGGGTTTACGGTGTTTACAGATCCCAGCGTGCTCGCGGGGTGTGTGTGGGCATGTGAGGACACTCCTCCTCACCAATCAGTGCACAGGGGAGTGTCTGCTCATGCCCCTAGCCTCACTCGGCTCGCTTTGGCTCGCTTCAGCCCCACTTCAAAACGGTGCGAGTTTTAGGGGCTAAGCAGGGCTGAAGCGAGCTGAGTCGTGCTGTTCTTTGGTAGTTGAAACGCGAGCCGTGTCGGGCTGAAGTGAGCTGAAAAAGGGTAGTGGAAAAGGGCCATAAGGGTAATTCTAAAAAAGATGCCACCACCACCACCACCACCATGAGATGGAGTTCTGAAAGTGATGGGTTTCTGAGGAAAAAAAGAGCAGTGGTTATAAATGAATAATTTTATGGGTTTGTTTTTTTTCCAGGGCAATTTTTCATGCAAATGCCAGCCTTAGAGTTCAAGAATAAAGTTGTAAGCATAGGAAAACTAATTGTGTTTAAATTGTCTTTATTTTACTTTGGTGTTTCTTGGTTTGTTTTTCATTTCTGATTCAGTTGTTTCATACAGCTTAATTTCTCCAGTTTGTACAGTTTGGATTATAAAATGTCTTCTCTGTATCACTAGATTTTCCACAGTTAAATAATGAATAGGCATGTAATGATTCACCAAACTCACGATTCAGTTCGATTTCCTCTCGATATTTTAAAGTAAATGAAAAAATTTATAAATTAACAAAAAATGCACCATTTATTTTTGTAGTTTTTATGAACTTAAATATTCCTTTTGTTAGATTTAAAAAATCCTTTTAAAAAAACATTTTTTCATTTTCTTAAAAACCAACAAATAATTATTTATCCAGGGCGGCACGGTGGTGTAGTGGTTAGCGCTGTCGCCTCACAGCAAGAAGGTCCTGGGTTCAAGCCCCGGGGCCGGCGAGGGCCTTTCTGTGCGGAGTTTGCATGTTCTCCCCGTGTCCGCGTGGGTTTCCTCTGGGTGCTCCGGTTTCCCCCACAGTCCAAAGACATGCAGGTTAGGTTAACTGGTGACTCTAAATTGAGCGTAGGTGTGAATGTGAGTGTGAATGGTTGTCTGTGTCTATGTGTCAGCCCTGTGATGAGCTGGCGACTTGTCCAGGGTGTACCCCGCCTTTCGCCCGTAGTCAGCTGGGATAGGCTCCAGCTTGCCTGCGACCCTGTAGAAGGATAAAGCGGCTAGAGATAATGAGATGAGATGAGAATTATTTATCCACATTTGTAAATGTCGGCGCAAAACATAATAGCCTGTTAACTAAAATTGGACATTTCTTCATAAACTTTTTCAAACATTTGTACTACATCCACCCGCTTCTCTTTTCTTTAGTTTTCAGCAGTCTGTAAAAAGAAAGCTCTGATTTCTTTAAATGTATCTGTACAGTCAATCAGACAATAGCTCTTTCCCATTTTAGATTTGTTTTTGTGGTTTTTTTTTTTTTTCCCGTGGCATTAGAGCTGTGTTACTTCTGCCAATGGTGAAGTCACATGTATTCCTGCTATGGCACATTAATGTTCCCTCTGCTGTCTAAATAATGCAATTACAGCTAGAAAAAAATTAAGATTACGCAGCCTGGTAATAATCACAATTCATTTTTTTATTTCATTAACTCAATTAGTCATAAACTTGTATTGTGATTTTTTTTTATCATCATATGATATATCATGACATGTCTGGTGTTGAATACATTAAACAAGAAAACCACATTTTATATTCTGCAAAGATCTTTAAAATTACCCTCTCTTAAAATATCTATCATTCTTATGTCACATCTGAAACACTGCTAACCAGCTCTGTATCCGAAATACTGTGTGTAAATGAATATCTTAGGTTTAAATGCATTTCTACATTTTTTTTCTTAAAGCTCACAGGCGTGTACAGGCAAAAAGATGCATATGTCAACATACTATAGATTTATGTCTAATCCATGACATGGGATTTGCCCAGAAATCCTATTTTGCATGTTTCATTTTAGAAATGCAGACTTCTATATTTTTAACATTTTATATGCATCATTACATAATTGGTATACATATTTCTGACTACCTTTTCCATATATAGTGTCACATCCATTTATTGTCCAAGTCAAACAGCTGAAGCGTTTCAGATGAAGTTCAAGATTAAACCATAAGTCGAGTTGTTTTGACATGTGGACAGCTCTGGAGCTGCAGCGTGATGGATGATTTGCTGCTGCGGCGCCTCTTCCTGCTGAACCGCTCAAGAGCTCAGGGTGGAGCTCAGACTGAGTTACTAGGCTTAACTGAGGATTTATATACAATGTGGGATTCTTATTGTGTGTTACACATGGGGCAAGGATGGTGGTGGGGTTCGGCTTCGTATCACTCAGGTGACAGCGTGAGAACGAGACTCAAAATGCTTATGTTTTGAGAGCATGGTTGTAAATGTCTTCTTTCTGACATATCCTGTTGGAAGAATCCCCCGGTCTCCACAAGGGCTGTTCCAGTAGTTTATCAGCTCAAGACAAGTTTATGACTTGAGTCCTTGGAGGGATGAAGGATCAAGCCAAGCTTAGAAAAGACCTTAAAGTTCAGGAGAAGGAACTGTTATTTCATAAAAATGTCCTTGATAAAGAAGCAAAAATGTTACCAGGCATAACTTGCAACCACCAGGGTTTGTGGTTAGCAGTCTTTACATAGTTAAAAGCGGGGAGAAAAAAAAACAATATAAATCACCAAGGAAAGAGCAAGAGCTCCAACCATGTTGTGCTTGCTACCAAGATCAAGGGTACTTCAGTAGGAAAGTGATGTCGACTGATGATGCTTCAGAGTAAAGAGGGAAGCTGACAATGGTGCGTTAAGAACCATATTGAAACCATTGTTTGACACCAATCCCAGGTTTTCCAACAAATGTGTCAAGTGACAGTTCTTTCCAGTGCTAACTAAACTCAATTCAACACTCTATAAATACATTTGACAGCAATGAGCTCTTTTTTTTTTTGGAGTTTGCATGTTCTCCCCGGGCTGCACGGTGGTGTAGTGGTTAGCGCTGTCGCCTCACAGCAAGAAGGTCCTGGGTTCGAGCCCCGGGGCCGGCGAGGGCCTTTCTGTGCAGAGTTTGCATGTTCTCCCCGTGTCCGCGTGGGTTTCCTCCGGGTGCTCCGGTTTCCCCCACAGTCCAAAGACATGCAGGTTAGGTTAACTGGTGACTCTAAATTGACCGTAGGCGTGAATGTGAGTGTGAATGGTTGTCTGTGTCTATGTGTCAGCCCTGTGATGACCTGGCGACTTGTCCAGGGTGTACCCCGCCTTTCGCCCGTAGTCAGCTGGGATGGGCTCCAGCTTGCCTGCGACCCTGTAGAAGGATAAAGCGGCTAGAGATAATGAATGAATGAATGTTCTCCCCGTGTGCCCGTAGGTTTCCTCCGGGTGCTCCGGTTTCCCCCACAGTCCAAAGACATGCAGGTTAGGTTAACTGGTGACTCTAAATTGACCGTAGGCGTGAATGTGAGTGTGAATGGTTGTCTGTGTCTATGGCCAAGTTTACATTGGACCGTATCTGTCTCGTTTTATTTGCGGATGCACTGTCCGTTTACATTAAACCGCCTGGAAACGCCGGGAAACGGGAATCCGCCAGGGTCCACGTATTCAATCCAGATCGTGTCTGGTCCGGTGCTGTGTAAACATTGAGAATACGCGGATACGCTGTGCTGAGCTCTAGCTGGCGTCATCATTGGACAACGTCACTGTGACATCCACCTTCCTGATTCGCTGGCGTTGGTCATGTGACGCGACTGCTGAAAAACGGCGCGGACTTCCGCCTTGTATCACCTTTCATTAAAGAGTATAAAAGTATGAAAATACTGCAAATACTGATGCAAATACTGCCCATTGTGTAGTTATGATTGTCTTTAGGCTTGCCATCCTTCCACTTGCAAGTAGTAAGTGATATGCACTGAGAGCACACACACAGCGGCTCAGTCCCGAATCACAGCTTGTGCACTACACTCGCGCGCTCTGTGAGCTGCGCAGGGCCGGAGTGCGCACCCTCCAGAGGGCACTCGCTGTTCAGGGCGGAGTGATTTGGAGCGCAGGATGCCTGCGGAGCCAAGCGTATCCATGTATTGGTGTTGCTGTGTGCATGCAAATCGTGTATTGGCGTTGCTGTGTGCACGCTAATCGTTTTAAAAACGTTAATCTGATGATCCGCTGATACGGTCTAATGTAAACATGGGCTATGTGTCAGCCCTGTGATGACCTGGTGACTTGTCCAGGGTGTACCCCGCCTCTCGCTCATAGTCAGCTGGGATAGGCTCCAGCTTGCCTGCGACCCTGCACAGGATAAACGGCTACAGATAATGGATGGATGGATGGATGAGCTCTTTTTTAAACTGGTGTGGTGCTAAATTTCAGAGTTACTGTATTCACTTGATTTTTTTTTTCACTCTCATTTTTAGCTCATCCAGCCTGGCCTGCAGCCAGATGAGCTTATGCAATCATGCATCGTCCATCCATCATTGTCCGTCCACAATTTACAAAAATCGCTACTCCTCCTACAGGATTGATTGGATTTCGATCAAACTCACTTACAATGTTCCCCAGGTGGGCATGCATAAAAGTTGTCAAGATGGTGGCGCCACCTGTCATATTTAACATTTTATGGGCGTCTGAAAATTTTGGGTGACTAGTCACACTAAACACTACTGTTCGTAAACTGCTAGAACGTTTTCACTGAAACTCACCCAGAAGACTCTAAAGACATATTCCAACAAGAACTGTTCACCAGGTGGCGCCACTTACCATTGAACAAAATTGTAATGTACACTGTATTAGCCATACTCAACAGGAAGTGAGTTATTTTTAGCTTTGTGCATTTTGACACGTGTTACATTTTGGCGTTCTCCTCCTAGGCAGTTTGTGGGATTCATGCCAGATTTGATATGCCGGAGGTGCTCGGGCTCTTCATCGCCACTTGCAGCTACACTACCGTTCAAAAGTTTGGGGTCACCCAGACAATTTTGTGTTTTCCATGAAAAGTCACACTTTTATTTACCACCATAAGTTGTAAAATGAATAGAAAATATAGTCAAGACATTTTTCTGGCCGTTTTGAGCATTTAATCGACCCCACAAATGTGATGCTCCAGAAACTCAATCTGCTCAAAGGAAGGTCAGTTTTATAGCTTCTCTAAAGAGCTCAACTGTTTTCAGCTGTGCTAACATGATTGTACAAGGGTTTTCTAATCATCCATTAGCCTTCTGAGGCAATGAGCAAACACATTGTACCATTAGAACACTGGAGTGATAGTTGCTGGAAATGGGCCTCTATACACCTATGGAGATATTGCACCAAAAACCAGACATTTGCAGCTAGAATAGTCATTTACCACATTAGCAATGTATAGAGTGGATTTCTGATTAGTTTAAAGTGATCTTCATTGAAAAGAACAGTGCTTTTCTTTCAAAAATAAGGACATTTCAAAGTGACCCCAAACTTTTGAACGGTAGTGTATATTTATTTATTATTTTTATTCCACTCGTGTACTTATCATTTTTTGTACCTCCCTACGATATTTTCGAACAAACATTATTGGTTCTACACTACTTTCCAACATATAAACAAACCTGTCGCCTAATTTAAACCACTATGACCCTGACCAGGCAGTTACTAAGGATGAATGACTCTGTAACTGCATCAGTGTCACATGTTCATTTCCTTATAAAACTGCACTCGTTGTACCCGAGACTACTTTTTTTTTCCAGCAAAGGGTCGTCTCACACCAAATATTGACTTTGTTTCATTTATTATGGCTTACTGATTACTGTTTACAGTATTTTTTTTCATGTCAAAACATTTCATTTCATTATTTTAAGCCATTTTTGGTCTCCAGCATTTCTTTACATGTGCCTAAGACTTTTGCACAGTACTGTATATCTCCTAAAGGTTACCGTCACTCCCAGGTTTCACAGGCCTTCTGATTTCAGCTTGATATTTCAGCGTGTTCAGCTCAATGGATTGTCAGTGGAACAAATTGATGATCACTGTAACTGTCCCTGGAAGCTTGTGGGTGTATACATGCACTGCACGATCCTCCATCTGTCATAACGCCACCCATGTTCAGCTGATCCCTGAGCACTCCCCCCCCATCATCATCATCATCATCCAAATGCTGTCAAGCTTTCCTACCATTCCACTGTCTCATCTGATTAATTACGGGCCTATTTTAAACCTTACCAAACGCCACGACGCAACACCGGCCAATACGGCTAATTAATCAAAGCTGTCCTAGATTCATGAGACGCTTCATGCTCTGGAGTTGCATACTCTATAATGCTCATTTAGTAATCAGGGAAGTTTAATTGTCTGCTTTGAATCATCAGGACTTTAATGCCTTCGCATTGTTCTACCGCCGGTTAACATCTCATCTCATCTCATCTCATCTCATTATCTCTAGCCGCTTTATCCTGTTCTACAGGGTCGCAGGCAAGCTGGAGCCTATCCCAGCTGACTACGGGCGAAAGGCGGGGTACACCCTGGACAAGTCGCCAGGTCATCACAGGGCTGACACATAGACACAGACAACCATTCACACTCACATTCACACCTATGGTCAATTTAGAGTCACCAGTTAGCCGGTCAACATTTCTAAATAATAAAGGCCGCATTGTGTCAAAGATTATCCACGTCAGTTATGTCATTATGGGCGGCACGGTGGTGTAGTGGTTAGCGCTGTCGCCTCACAGCAAGAAGGTCCTGGGTTCAATCCCAGTGGCCGGTGAGGGCCTTTCTGTGCGGAGTTTGCATGTTCTCCCCGTGTCCGCGTGGGTTTCCTCCGGGTGCTCCGGTTTCCCCCACAGTCCAAAGACATGCAGGTTAGGTTAACTGGCGACTCTAAATTGACCGTAGGTGTGAATGTGAGTGTGAATGGTTGTCTGTGTCTATGTGTCAGCCCTGTGATGACCTGGCGACTTGTCCAGGGTGTACCCTGCCTTTCGCCCGTAGTCAGCTGGGATAGGCTCCAGCTTGCCTGCGACCCTGTAGAACAGGATAAAGCGGCTAGAGATAATGAGATGAGATGAATTATGTCATTATGTCGAAAATTGCTTTCGCTGCCTTTTAATTAGGTCCTTAATCAGTGTGAGGAGGTGGGTGAAGGCGGTGTGGCCTATGTGCCTGACAGGCTGATTACAGGAGGTGTGGCTTAAATGCATGTCAAATGAGTAAAGGAAGGGAGGTGTGGCTTAAACCCAAGCACTATCTCTGCTTGTCAGTCTGCATAAAGGAGGCGTGGCTTGTGTCAATCCCAGTGAAAGAGGTGTGGCCTCTGCATCAGTGCAGCTCGCAATCATATATTAAATCTGCTGTTTTAAATGTGTCTCGAACATCATCGAACGTGGGCGGCATGGTGGTGTAGTGGTTAGCACTGTCGCCTCACAGCAAGAAGGTCCTGGGTTCGAGCCCCGGGGCCGGCGAGGGCCTTTCTGTGTGGAGTTTGCATGTTCTCCCCGTGTCCGCGTGGGTTTCCTCCGGGTGCTCCGGTTTCCCCCACAGTCCAAAGACATGCAGGTTCGGTTGACTGGTGACTCTAAATTGAGCGTAGGTGTGAATGGTTGTGTGTCTATGTGTCAGCCCTGTGATGACCTGGTGACTTGTCCAGGGTGTACCCCGCCTTTCACCCGTAGTCAGCTGGGATAGGCTCCAGCTTGCCTGCGACCCTGTAGAAGAATAAAGCAGCTAGAGATAATGAGATGAGATGAGAGACATCATTGAACGTGTATAGCATCATCTCATAAAGAGAGACACTTGAATTTTGGTGTGTGTATAAATTATTATGGACATAAAGCCTTACTCTGCCTTCCCGGCCACTTGTTTACATTTTAATAGCGTGAGCCCTTTCTTTCCCGGAGTCCTATTTTTCCCTCTTTGATTCCGAAGCAGGAAGATTAAGCATCAGGCATAAAGGAAAAAGGAAAAGCGACGGAACGGGGGGTAAACGAGGCATTGAGTGTTGATTGCCAGCTCGTGCCACAGATCTGAGGCCTATTTGATGTCGGGGAAAATCTCATAGGCTGAGTCGCACCGTGGGTGTGTGTACCATTGTGCAAAGGAGTGGTGGAGGATTTTTTTTTTCAAAAGCTTGACCACATTAGGGACCCTCTAAGTGCTTTAGTGCTCAGGGTTAGAGCCAGGAGGCAGTGGGTGAATGAGGGAGAGGGGAGTGTGTGTCAGGGAGGGAAAATGGGGGGAGGGAGAGGTGGGGAAAAGGGAGTGTGAAGGAGATGAAGAATGCTTAGAAAAACAAGTCGGACCCCTCGGAGGATTCCAGAACTTATTTGAAGTGTGTGTGTGTGTAGATACACACAGATTGTAAACGTGTGTGTGTGTGTGTGTGTGTGTGTAGTCTTGGACTCCACAGCTCCGGAGGTTTTATATGAGTTTATATGACTTTTATATGAGTTGAGAAACTCAGAGCACCCTGCTGCTCAGGGTTCAAACTCGGCTCATCTTTACTTCTTTTTTCCCCCCCAATATCTCATAATGACTGAAAGAGAAAAAAGTGAATATTACTCACAGGGAGACAGAGTGTGTGTGTGTGTGTTTTCCTTGCGCATATCTACCAGCTTGCTTTCTTTCACATTAAGCTCATACGGAAACTCCACATGCTTCGACTGTCTTGTTTTGCAGCACTGAATATCAGAACATGCGGCAAGCTGTTGGGCCTTTAATAATAGCCCTGAAAAATGGAATCCGAGCCGTAGCTCATCTCATGTGCTTTAAAAGAATGTTAGAAGACATCAGCACTGTTGAATTCTCAAATCCGATTGGTCAGAAGGTGTTGATGTTGATGAGTTTTCTGTAAAAGCAGCTCTGATTGGGATTCCAGATTTAATTCAAGAAGTCACGGGTTTATATTGAGCCGTTCAGTTTAACCTATTATCATTTCGAGAGAAACAACTTACACCATGTGTCATTGTTGGTTGAACGTTTACGGAAGGAGTCTCCAGCATGAGCGCTTTCTAACAGTCCAACGAGCTGGGCTTTAAATTAACGATTCCTAATTATTATACTACGTATGTACTTTTTTAGCCAATCAGCAAACAGATAGGATGATATTGAATAACGCAATCACTGAGCTCTATATAAAATCTGCAGAGTTCAGAGCCTATTGCTGGGTTTCACATGATGTCACATCTGCCTCATCTCATCTCATTATCTCTAGCCGCTTTATCCTGTTCTACAGGGTCGCAGGCGAGCTGGAGCCTATCCCAGCTGACTACGGGCGAAAGGCGGGGTACACCCTGGACAAGTCGCCAGGTCATCACAGGGCTGACACACAGACACAGACAACCATTCACACTCACACCTACGGTCAATTTAGAGTCACCAGTTAACCTAACCTGCATGTCTTTGGATTGTGGGGGAAACCGGAGCACCCGGAGGAAACCCACGCGGACACGGGGAGAACATGCAAACTCCGCACAGAAAGGCCCTCGCCGGCCACGGGGCTCGAACCCGGACCTTCTTCCTGTGAGGCGACAGCGCTAACCACTACACCATCGTGCCGCCCCACTGTGCATTATGTGACCAACAAATACTGTTAAGACATGACTGTGAGAATGAAGTGAAAATGGCAAATAACATGAGAAAATATTCCTGTTTCAACAACTGTCCTAAATAGAAAGGAAGTATTGTATAGCCTTTGTGTTGGTATAATAATAAAAAATAAATAAAGAGAGAAAGGAAGGAAGGAAGAAATATACAAAAAAGAAAGACACACTGTACAAAAGAAAAACTGAAATTATCTCCGCTGAAATAATCATAGCAGTAAAAGAGCTGTTCAAAAAACGATCAAAGACAACTGAAAAAGAAAAAAAAATAACAGTCAAGGGGAGTGATCTAAAGATATGTAAGGTTTATAGCCTACCTTTCTGATAGGCAGCAGTGTATTGAGGTTGGTGGGTCCCCCAGGGATCAATATTAGGTCCCTTAGTCTTTCTGATTTATGTTAATGATATGCCCTCAGCAGTGAAATGTAAACTACTGCTGTATGCTGATGATTCTGCCCTTCTGGTATCGGGCAAAAACACCGTGGATATTCAACAGTGTCTGTCTTGTGATCTTCGATCAGTCTAAGAGTGGCTTGTAGAAAACAAGTTGTCTCGGCAAAACAGAATCCATACGTTTTGGCTCCAAACGTAGACTAAATAATAACGAGTCTCTAGACGTGGCATGTAATGGTAAAAAAAATTACCAGTAAATCCTGTGTGAAATACTTCGGCGTGGATTTAGACCAGTCTCATAGTGGTAGCCATATACAGTAGCTGACAATATTATATGCAAGGCCAACACCAAATTCAAGTTTCTATTTAGGCAGGCCAGGAACCTCGATAAGGCAATCAAGAAACGTTTCATGTCTGCTCTTATCCAATGTAATTTTGACTATGCCAGCTCCACTTGGTACTCCGGCCTTACCAAGAATTATAAGAATCATCTTCAGGTTACACAAAATAAAATTATTCACTTCATACGTAGCACTTCCCCCAGGATTCCTAGACGGTATTCTAGGGTTTCATGTGGTGTCACATCCAGCTCATTAGTTATTCAAAACTTTAGCTGGTGGTCTACCAAAACTCAGTTGACAAAGCGTTTGTACGGAGAAGGTTCATTGCTCGCATGAAAAATGCCTTACGCTTGCGTTGTTTTAGGTTGTTCGAATCGATCAAACCATGAAACTGATAAAAGTTTCTTCAGGGTTCCCCATTAACTAATAAAAAAGGGTGAACGAACACAGGATTTCACAAAAAGATGTCGAGAAAGGTGGCTTTTGAACCTCTCACTGAAATCGAAGGGAGCTGAGTTCGAAGCATGCTCGAGTTTGCAGTGATTACTTGGTGAAAGGTTTGTATTTCCCTCTCAGCTCTGTCCTTAGTGTTTTCCAAGTACTTTTCTTGCCATGTGTCGTTATTTTATGGTGTATTTTTTAGTCACAAAGCGCTAAAGTCCCCAACTGTTTCTTTGTTTCCTCCTCACTCCTCACAAAGTCCATATGCATGAACGTCGCAACAAAATTCTTCCCCAGCCGTACAGTTACAATGCGCCGTGATCACTTCTCCGTCTTGTTTAACTAAGATCCAGGTCTTTAAAGGGGTTTCTGATGATCTTTGTGAATGATTTAGCTGAGAGATAAGAGCCAACACAAGTGAGAATCAAGCCAACTGTTGTTTGTTTACACTTCAACTTGCAGCGCTTCGTTGTAAAGACGCGAACAAAAAGCTTTAAAAAAACATACTTAAACGGGCAAAAACAATACAGGATTCATTCAGCAGCGACTTGATCCCGAGGTCCTTTACCCAGCCACATACAAAAAAGTTGTAAGCCTCCATACTCTTCCACGCTTTCATCTGTTTTGTGGTGTAGAAGGACGTCTGCAACACCAGATAGTTCGAGATGTCGGGGAACTCGGCTGAAGGGTAGTTTTCGAGATCATATGACAAATCCTTCTTTCCCAGACTGTCGGGGTCGATTCCATTGTACACAGCAATCTTCTGAATATATCTAAAGTGAGCAGTGGCTTCTAGATTACAAGTGTACTCTAATAAGTTATCGCTAGCTGTTTGCACTACAGAGGCGTTTAGACCACCAGCTATTTCACTTCCGGTAAAACCACTAAGAAAAGTCACGTGACTGAAACCCAGCAATACTGAGTTTAAACAGGTCAACATGTTGCCAGTCCATCTCCGAGTCAAACAGTTAAAACTAAATCACATCCACAAGATGTTATTTGGTAATGCGGCGAGATATTTCACATCTTCTAGAAGTGTTCAGAATGCCCGCCATAATACCCGTTCAGAACCCGAGTCCCTTTTTGTTCCCTCTGTTAAGTCATTTGGCCATTCTTCATTTCGATATACCGCCATCACTGGCTGGCATGAACTACCAAGTCAGTTGCAGTCCATAAATGTTTTACATAGTTTTAAATTCAAGATCAAGAATTTTTTTATTTGATTAATTTTATCAGCATTCATAAAATCCTTTTATTATGTTCTAGTTAAAGGAGAACTGAAGGAAAATTTTTTATCATCAAAATTCTATTTCTCATTGTATTAAATATCGGGGGCGGCACGGTGGTGTAGTGGTTAGCGCTGTCGCCTCACAGCAAGAAGGTCCTGGGTTCGAGCCCTGGGGCCGGCGAGGGCCTTTCTGTGTGGAGTTTGCATGTTGTCCGCGTGGGTTTCCTCCGGGTGCTCCGGTTTCCCCCACAGTCCAAAGACATGCAGGTTAGGTTAACTGGTGACTCTAAATTGAGCGTAGGTGTGAATGTGAGTGTGAATGGTTGTCTGTGTCTATGTGTCAGCCCTGTGATGACCTGGCGACTTGTCCAGGATGTACCCCGCCTTTCGCCCATAGTCACCTGGGATAGGCTCCAGCTTGCCTGCGACCCTGTAGAAGGATAAAGCGGCTAGAGATAATGAGATGAGATGAGATTAAATATCGGAATGCATTTTTGATCGCTATTTTGTCGCTGCTATAGCAAGTTATGAGAGTTTGAAATATGCCCTGTAATATATCAGTCCATCCCTTAGCAAAAAGTAGTATACTTAAAGTTCATTTTATTAAGTATGCTTCAGTATAAGTATAGCAAGTCTACTACAGACCATGTACTTTTAGTGTACTAGAAAGTATACAAATTTAATACTTTTTCGGACTAAATTGGAACATTTCAAGTTTATAAAAGTATACTTTAAAGTTCATTTTAAGTTTGCAAAAGTACACTTTAAAGTATACAACAAGTACAGTCATCTATATACTATCAATGTACTTGGTATATCCCTCTCGTATGCTTAAAGTATTCCACAAGTACACTTATCGATATACTGCCATTGTACTAGTTATATACTTCTTTTTTTAAGATTTTTTTGGGGTCTTTTTCCACCTTTATTGGATAGGACAGTGTAGAGACAGGAAATGAGCAGGAGAGAGACAGGGAGGGATTGGGAAATAACCTCGGGTCGGAATCAAACCCGGGTCCCCAGATTTATGGTATGGCGCCTTATGCCCCTTTTCCACCAAAGCAGTTCCAGGGCTGGTTCGGGGCCAGTGCTTAGTTTGGAACCGGGTTTTCTGTTTCCACTGACAAAGAACTGGCTCTGGGGTCAGAAAAACCGGTTCCAGGCTAGCACCAACTCTCTGCTGGGCCAGAGGAAAGAACCGCTTACGTCAGCGGGGGGGCGGAGTTGTTAAGACCAATAACAATAACAAGACCACGAAAGATCGCCATTTTTAAGCGATGAGAAGCAGCAGCTGTACAAACGCGAAGTCATCCATTATTATTATTGTTGTTGCTGCTGCTGCTTCTTCCGTGTTGTTTTTGCTTCGATATTCGCGCCAAGGTTTATGCAAACGTAGTGACGTAACTGACGTATACAGTGATGTAATGACGTGGCTTCCCTTAGCACCGCGAGCTATGGAAAAGCAAACTGGTTCTCAGCTGGCTCGCAAGTTGAACGAGTTGTGAACCAGCACCGGCCCCGAACCAGCCCTGGAACTGATTTGGTGGAAAAGGGGTATTAGTCGACTGAGCCACGATGCCCCTTAGTTATATACTTCAAGTCCCTATTTTTAGTTTATTATTGTATACTTTAAGTATACTGTTATAAACGTTGGTTATTTCACTAGTTTACTTGTTATACTTTAAGTTTGCTTTGCATATTACTTGTAGCTTGCTATTTATATACTGGAAATATATTCCTTAAAGTATTCTTAAAGTGTACTCATACTGTATGTACACAAGAGTGTGATGCATTTACAAAATCACAAGACAGAATGTTGAAAACAAGTCTGATATATTTTCAAACATTTCAAATACAAAGACCTATGAAATCAAGTCCTTCCTTACTGGAGAAAATGAAAGGAAAAAGTGCACATTTGCATGTAAAAATGTAAACATAATGGTCTCTTGATCAATAAAGTCAAGTCAAAAGTTTTTCTGTTTTTGTGTATGATTTTAAGGTACATAAAGATAATGTAGTTGAGTACACATACTATATACTGTAAAGTTTTAAACTCCAGCATTATATTATATTAATATATAAATTAAATGTTAAGCATGAGTCAATCGCTTGACCTTATTATGCACTTGGAGCAAGATATACTAAGTATTAGTACTTTGTGGCAGAAAAATGTAAAAAGTATACTAAAGTATAAGTTTTAGTATTAAAGTATAAGTCTTAGTATTAATGTACATAGTCTTAGACTTTTGTTTATACTTTTCAGTATAAGCCAAGTATACTTCACTATACTATTTTTAAGTATATAAAATATAGTTTATAAAAAGTCAACTTCAAGTATACTTCCTCAGTTTTAGTAAAAAATAAGTATACTCATAGTACACTTGAATAAACTTCTTTTTGCTAAGGGATATGTCAAAGCAATGGCCGTAAATGAGATTCGTTGAGACCTGTGCGAGACATCGTAGGACGGAAGTAAAACGTACAGCGGAAATCAAAGCGACCGACATCTGCCAACGTTGTCAAAAGACGCGCGCGCCCTCTTTCGAACACTGACGTAATCAAGCTGGAAGTTTTGTTTGTTTTGATCGCAATCAGGAAAGTTTGAAAAAAGTAGGCAGTAATCGTCATTTAAACTCGTTTTTGTGCAATATTTCGTTTGGAAAACAGTTTTCAAAATGGCGGCACTGACACCTGACTGACACTTCATGTTTCGAAGTCTCGCACAAGTCTCGTGAAGATCGCGCGGATAAGCGACGCCTGCCGTGGACCAAACTAACTAAATTCAACACGGCTAAAAACCGAATAGGCCGATAAGTATAATATTTAATTGCAATTAGTTGCCAATACGAGTCACGATATAAGGTTACTAAAACCGAAAGCGTACTTGAATAACACGTTAATTAAGAAATAAAGCGATTTTTAAAAGTGACTTCAGTTCCCCTTTAACCTTCTAGTTCTTGCAATATTTTATTTTGTATACCTCCCGGACACCCCTTTTTTTCCCCTCCCCTTCCCTCTTTTGTTTACAAGCCCTCTGGGCGGCACGGTGGTGTAGTGGTTAAGTGGTTAGCATGGTCGCTTCACAGCAAGAAGGTTCTGGGTTTGAACCCAGCGGCCGGCGAGGGCCTTTCTGTGCGGAGTTTGCATGTTCTCCCCGTGTCTGCATGGGTTTCCTCTGGGTGCTCGGTTTCCCCCACAATCCAAAGACATGCAGGTTAGGTTAATATGAGATGGCCTTGAGCAAGGCACCTAACTCCCAACTGCCCCCCGGGCGCTGTTAGCATGGCTGCCCACTGCTCTGGGTATGTGTGTGTGTTTACTGCTTCAGATGAGTTAAATGCGGATGAATAAAGTTGTGGTTGCTTTTTTCCTTCTTTTGGCACTTGATGTTCTTGGACCACAATGGAAATAAGCGTTTATACTTTATTGTGCTATTCATGTATTTTAATGTGCACTACACTTGTATTTTGTACATTATTTTACTAAATAAACTCATCGTCATCATCAAGGAATAAGGGAAAGGTGAGAAAATAAGAGGAGATAATGAAAGGGAAAAAAGGCAGGAGATACTTTTCTTGGGGCAAGTTTGATCAGATACGACGGTTTAACACATAAGCCAAATACACATGATGCGAGTGGTAAAATGGCGGCCAGATGGCTTCACTCGTCTCTACAGCGGGGAATGGGCTCTGAGCTCTGCAGATTTTATATTGAACTCGGTGAACACAATAGTCGCATTTACTGTACATTACCTGTTGGGGGCAGAGTGTTGCTGATTTTATCCAATCAGAAAACAAGCAGGGCGGCACGGTGGTGTAGTGGTTAGCGCTGTCGCCTCACAGCAAGAAGGTCCGGGTTCGAGCCCCATGGCCGGCGAGGGCCTTTCTGTGCGGAGTTTGCATGTTCTCCCCGTGTCCGCGTGGGTTTCCTCCGGGTGCTCCGGTTTCCCCCACAGTCCAAAGACATGCAGGTTAGGTTAACTGGTGACTCTAAATTGAGCGTAGGTGTGAATGTGAGTGTGAATGGTTGTCTGTGTCTATGTGTCAGCCCTGTGATGACCTGGCAACTTGTCCAGGGTGTACCCCGCCTTTCGCCCGTAGTCAGCTGGGATAGGCTCCAGCTTGCCTGCGACCCTGTAGAACAGGATAAAGCGGCTACAGATAATGAGATGAGATGAGAAAACAAGCATTTGCCCCTTTCATATATCATACAATCCACTGCACAGTCAAGAACTTCCAGTGGCCAGATCCAGGCTGCTGATAATGATACAAAAACCAATATTGGGCTATATAATCAGTTTCGATGTTCAAATATCGGATATTCAAATACAGGCTAATGGATTATTTAACGCTAATGGATTATTTTTTTCCTGAATGTGTGGTGCACCGTGACGGCTGCTGGCGTAATTGGGCCCTGCTTTTCTGACACCCCACAGTGACATCAGACATCTACTTACAGATGGTGCAGCAGTACGCCATTGATGAACTTCCACTACAGATCCGATTGGCTGGGTATTTCCAACAGGATGGCGCACCGGCGCATTTTGGCCATACTGTTCGTGCTTATCTCGACCACACATTTCCAAGTCGATGGATAGGTCATGGTGGACCATTGCCGTGGCCTCCACACTCCCCTGATTTGACGCCCTGTGATTTCTGGTTATGGCGTATGGTGAAGGAGCACGTGTATAGCAGGAAAGTTCATGATATCAATGACCTCAAGGACAGAATAAGGACTGTGGTATCATCTATTCCCTGCAAAATGTGTGTCCGGGCTTTAAATGGTAATGTTGCTCGCTGGTTTTTGTGTGTTGAACACGATGGCGAACAGGTTGAGACCGTCCTGTAAATCATCTTGCACATATGATGTATGTTTTGTGAATAAATGGTTTCTACCATTGAAGTGTTAACATAATTATGACTAACCCTATATTATTCCAGGTTTACATGGTCTCGCAGATTTTCTTCAAGATTAATACTGCTGGAAATGATTGCACGTTTACAATTTGTCATCATTGTAAATTTGTCATCAGTTTCGATGTTCAAACATCGGATGCAAGCTGAAATGTGATGTTATTAGAGTGTTTGTTTTTATATGTCTAGTTACTGGTCCCATGGTATTTTTCGTCAGCACAGAAGCTTTTAATCGGTCATCCTTATATTATCGCCCGTACACTTTCACTCTCTGCATTGTTTACACGAACTACATGTTCCAACTCCTCAGCACTACAACTCTGGCCAACAACATTAACAGTGTACTTTTACACTGATGACAAATTGTAAACGTGCAATCATTTTCAGCAGGATTAATCTTGAAAAAAATAAATAAATCTGTGAGCCCATGTAAACCTGGAATAATATTTGAACATCCGATATTTGAACATCGAAACTGATTGATTATATAGTCCAATACTGGTTTTTGTACCGTTATCAGCAGCCTGGGCGTGGCCACTGGAAGGTCAAGGTCAAGGTTCTTTATTGTCATTTGCATGTTTCACGTGTAAACGAAATTTGTGCCTCAGGGCCAGCAGCGTATATAAATAGAAGAATTAAAATTAAAAATAAATAGAAAAATAGAATGGGCGGCACGGTGGTGTAGTGGTTAGCGCTGTCGCCTCGGTCCGGGTTCGAGCCCCGTGGCTGACGAGGGCCTTTCTGTGCGGAGTTTGCATGTTCTCCCCGTGTCCGCGTGGGTTTCCTCCGGGTGCTCCGGTTTCCCCCACAGTCCAAAGACATGCGGGTTAGGTTAACTGGTGACTCTAAATTGACCGTAGGTGTGAATGTGAGTGTTAATGGTTGTCTGTGTCTATGTGTCAGCCCTGTGATGACCTGGTGACTTGTCCAGGGTGTACCCCGCCTTTCACCCGTAGTCAGCTGGGATAGGCTCCAGCTTGCCTGCGACCCTGTAGAACAGGATAAAGCTGCTAGAGATAATGAGATGAGATGAGAAAAATAGAATAGAAAAAAAATAGTGCAACCGTGATTAAAAAGTGTTCAGGTGAACAGTAAAAACTTCAATATGGGCAAAAATGCAAAATGAGGGGAGTGAGGGGGCAGCATCAGAGCTTAGGCTTAGTGTTCATTAGCTTAGGCTTAGTGTTCTGGGAAGAAGCTGCACTGGAGCCTTGAAGTTTTGGCCCTGATGCTGCAGAGTCTTTTTCCTGAGGGGAGGAGGCTGAATAGTCTGTGTGCTGGGTGGGTGGAGTCACCCGTGATGCAGGCCGCTCTGCTCCTGCACCGGCTGTTGTAGACATCTTCTATGGATGGCAGGATGCAATGGGTGATCTTCTGTGCTGTGCGCACCACCCTCTGCAGAGCCTTCCTGTCCACAGCCAAGCAGTTTCCATACCAGGAGGTGATGGAGGAGTTCAGTGTGCTCTCCACCACACACCTGTAGAAGGCTCCCAGGACCACAGGGCTCAATCCAGCCTGCCTTAGCCTCCTCAAAAAGTAGAGGCGTTGGTGGGCCTTCTTGACCACGCTGGCTGTGTTCGTGGTTCACTTCAAGTGGCTAGAGATGTAGACCCCCAGGTACTTGATATTGTGGACCATCTCTACAGCTTCTCCTCCGATGTAGAGGACCATCCCTTTACATATCCCACAAACCACACAATGGATTGTGGGATATGTAAAAGGGCTGAATGATGGATTACCTTTTATCAGGTCACCTTTGTAAATAAGCCTTTAATATAACACTGCTGTTGTTTGTGTGTTGTTTGTGAATAACTGTTTTATTCTATCCACATTCACTGGATTTTGAGAAACAGAGCATTTTTATTTTCACTTTTTGCAAATTTGGTTAAAAAAAACTTTATACAAAACGTCCAACAAAATAATTTCCACTTAGAATGTAAACAAACTGGTGAAATGACAGGAGCAATTTGTGAAAAATGCAATGATAATAATTCTTGAAAAATAAATATATTATTTACCAGCTGGGAGGTCCGTATGGTAAAATACCGTGACCGAGGTCTTGAAAGTATTGACTGAGGCCCTCTGGGCCGAGGTCAGTATTCAAGGCCGAGGTCGCGGTATTTCACCATACGGACCGACCTTAAGCTGGTAAATAATATATTTATTTTTTTCTTTACCAAATTCTAACAGAAAACGAGAGCGCCCGAAAGGGAAAACCGAGCTGAGGCGAGCCACCATTTTGAATCCTCATTCACGGCTGTAATGCAAATTGCTTCCTCCTCGATATACAAGTGCACTTCCATGGCAGGAACAAAACTACATTTTGCCGCCTATGTAGTCCCCTATTTATACAAAATTGAGTTATTCAGGATTCAGCCTGGGCGGCACGGTGGTGTAGTGGTTAGCGCTGTCGCCTCACAGCAAGAAGGTCCTGGGTTCAATCCCAGTGGCCGGTGAGGGCCTTTCTGTGTGGAGTTTGCATGTTCTCCCCGTGTCCGCGTGGGTTTCCTCCGGGTGCTCCGGTTCCCCCAAAGACATGCAGGTTAGGTTAACTGGTGACTCTAAATTGACCGTAGGTGTGAATGTGAGTGTGAATGGTTGTCTGTGTCTATGTGTCAGCCCTGTGATGACCTGGCGACTTGTCCAGGGTGTACCCCGCCTTTCGCCCGTAGTCAGCTGGGATAGGCTACAGTTTGCCTGCGACCCTGTAGAACAGGATAAAGCGGCTACAGATAATGAGATGAGATGAGGATTCAGCCATGTTTTTGCTCAGCATTAGCAACAGTTAGAGGTTTTTAGCTTTCTCCTGAAATGTTTTCTTTTATTTTGTCTTCCTCAGGGTAGTAAAACTTGTTTTCGCTGTGAACACTGTCGTTATCGCTATCCATGCTGTAAAATTAATGCCATTTTGAATCCTCATTCACGGCTGTAATGCAAATGGCTTCCTCCTCGGTATACAAGTGCACTTCCATGGCAGGAAAAAAACTACATTTTGCCGCCTATGTAGTCCCCTATTTATACAAAATTGAGTCATTCAGGATTCAGCCATGTTTTTGCTCGGCATTAGCAAGTTAGAGATTTTTAGCTTTCTCCTGAAATGTTTTCTTTTATTTCTTCTTCCTCAGGAGAGTAAAACTCACTTTCGTTGTGAACACTGTCGTTATCGCTATCCATGCTGTAAAATTAATGCTATTCTCCTGAGAAATGCGAAAATAAATGTTGACAAAAATTGCTACTATGTTTGTTGTTGTTGTGAACGAGCGAGTCGCCAGAGGTCCTTAACCAGGGTCCGTATCGTAGGATACGGACCCGCTCGCCAGCCAAACAGAGCGCAGGATTTGATGGAAACCGGACCGTGAAAAAAAAAAAAACGATACGTTCGTACTATCAAATACTTTCAATTCCATATTTTGTTGCTTTTTTTAAAATATATTTTTCAGGGTTTTGTTTTCGAGTTGAGTTTTTATTTCCTCCAGCTGGTTCAGCAACACGCTCTGCCATTTTGTTGTTCTCTACTCACGGTATATGAGCTGATAGCCTAGTAGTAGAGTAGCCAATCAGAGCACGCGATTGCTCATATCCAGTCAATTTGGATAGAATAAACTTTTTTTAGCCAATCAGCAAACAGACAGAATGATATTGAATAACAGAATAGTCACATTTACTGTACATTACCTGTTGGGGGGGCCGAGTGTTGCTGAGTTTAACCAGTCAGAAAACAGACATGATGGATCACCTTTTATCAGGTCACCTTTGTAAATAAGATTTTAATATAACACTGCTTTTGTGTGTGTTTCATGAGCCAGTCTGGTTGAAAACTGTTCAAATATTTTCTGTTTTTGCGGGAAATATTAAACCTTTTAAATGTTTTTTGCTTTTTATTATTATTATAACTTTCTTATGATTTGAATACTAATCTTCATTTTGGAGATAATTTTTTAAAACACGTAAACACTATTATACATACGCTTTTATTGTTGCAATTTATTACTTATTCATATCTATTATTTTTATCATTAGAGCATTGAAACTCTGTGAAATGCTTTGAAATAAATTTATTATTATTATTATTATTATTATTATTACTGAAGGTGTAAAAGTAAAATAATCCAAAAGGCCCTAGAGACTACTGAAAGAGCGAGGCGTTAGAAATATTCCTACAAGAAGCTTTCATTGTGTAAATCATTGAACCTCAGCTAATGTCTTTTCCTTTCCTCATTTTTCTCTTCCTTTCTTTTGTCTTTTTTTTCTCAAGTGACGGAAGCGTGTCCACTAAGCAGATCGTGTTCCTGCAGAGACCAACACTGCCCCTCAAGAGGAAACACTCCAAGGTGCCAAACCTCTCGGTTCATGTCGTTTTGCACACACACACACACACACACACACACACACACACACACACACACAGTGTTTTACCCAGCTCTAATATCTTTCCTCTACAGAATACTCAGAATGCTGCCTAAACATTGAGTGCTGGCTCTTAAAGTAATTAATTAATAACATTTGATTGAGTGTTAATTAGTTCCAGTTGAGTATATACAGTGCTGTTATAACGCTATTGGCTGTGGACTTGTGTCCGTGTGATTGTACAACAGCACCAGGGTTAAGTCCTGTGTCACTAGCTAGCAATCTGAGTTGAAGGTATTTAACCCTGAAAACTGAAGTGTTTTATTCCTTTTATACCGCAGCAATCTGCCAAAGGTTACAATGGCTTACTTATAATCCTATAGAGCAGGGGTTTTCAAAGTATGGGAGAGTCCGCCCCCCCTCAGAGAGCAAATAAACAACAGCGCCCCCCTTACAATTTTTGTTGTTGCTATACTTAATGTTCCATTCGTATTTGAAAAAATGGTTGTTGTACACATTTTAATTTTTTTCTTTTACACATTTTAAACATCTGTGCTTTTTGAAAAATCTTTTTTTACACATTTAAAACATATGAGCTTTTTTAAAACCTCTTTTTGAAAACCTCTTTTTTACACATTTTAAACATCTGTGC
Source organism: Neoarius graeffei (assembly GCF_027579695.1). NCBI lineage: Eukaryota > Metazoa > Chordata > Actinopteri > Siluriformes > Ariidae > Neoarius > Neoarius graeffei. Next base: position 59,358,753 of record NC_083587.1, read on the forward strand.
TTTTTTAAAACCTCTTTTTTACACATTTTAAACATCTGTGCTTTTTAAAACCTCTTTTTTTTACACATTTTAAACATGTGCTTTTTTAAAACCTTTTTTTACACATTTTAAATGTGTGCTTTTTAAAACATCTTTTCTTACACATTTTAAACATCTGTGCTTTTTAAAACCTCTTTTTTACACATTTTAAACATGTGCTTTTTTAAAACTTCTTTTTTTACACATTTTAAACGTGTGCTTTTTAAAACATCTTTTCTTACACATTTTAAACATCTGTGCTTTTTAAAACCTCTTTTTTTACACATTTTAAACATGTGCTTTTTTAAAACCTCTTTTTTTACACATTTTAAATGTGTGCTTTTTAAAAAAGCTTTTCTTACACATTTTAAACATCTGTGCTTTTTTAAAACCTCTTTTTTACACATTTTAAACATCTGTGCTTTTTGAAAAATCTTTTTTTACACATTTAAAACATATGAGCTTTTTTAAAACCTCTTTTTTAAAACCTCTTTTTTATACATTTTAAACATCTGTGCTTTTTTAAAACCTCTTTTTTTTACACATTTTAAACATCTGTGCTTTTTAAAACCTCTTTTTTTACACATTTTAAACGTGCTTTTTTAAAACCTTTTTTACACATTTTAAACGTGTGCTTTTTAAAACATCTTTTCTTACACATTTTAAACATCTGTGCTTTTTAAAACCTCTTTTTTACACATTTTAAACATGTGCTTTTTTAAAACATCTTTTCTTACACATTTTAAACATCTGTGCTTTTTGAAAAATCTTTTTTACACATTTTAAACATCTGTGCTTTTTTAAAACCTCTTTTTTTTTACACATTTTAAACATCTGTGCTTTTTAAAACCTCTTTTTTTACACATTTTAAACGTGCTTTTTTAAAACCTTTTTTACACATTTTAAACGTGTGCTTTTTAAAACATCTTTTCTTACACATTTTAAACATCTGTGCTTTTTAAAACCTCTTTTTTACACATTTTAAACATGTGCTTTTTTAAAACCTCTTTTTTTACACATTTTAAATGTGTGCTTTTTAAAAAAGCTTTTCTTACACATTTTAAACATCTGTGCTTTTTTAAAACCTCTTTTTTACACATTTTAAACATCTGTGCTTTTTGAAAAATCTTTTTTTACACATTTAAAACATATGAGCTTTTTTAAAACCTCTTTTTTATACATTTTAAACATCTGTGCTTTTTTAAAACCTCTTTTTTTACACATTTTAAACATCTGTGCTTTTTAAAACCTCTTTTTTTACACATTTTAAACGTGCTTTTTTAAAACCTTTTTTACACATTTTAAACGTGTGCTTTTTAAAACATCTTTTCTTACACATTTTAAACATCTGTGCTTTTTAAAACCTCTTTTTTACACATTTTAAACATGTGCTTTTTTAAAACATCTTTTCTTACACATTTTAAACATCTGTGCTTTTTGAAAAATCTTTTTTTACACATTTTAAACATCTGTGCTTTTTTAAAACCTCTTTTTTTTACACATTTTAAACATCTGTGCTTTTTAAAACCTCTTTTTTTACACATTTTAAACGTGCTTTTTTAAAACCTTTTTTACACATTTTAAACGTGTGCTTTTTAAAACATCTTTTCTTACACATTTTAAACATCTGTGCTTTTTAAAACCTCTTTTTTATACATTTTAAACATGTGCTTTTTTAAAACCTCTTTTTTTACACATTTTAAATGTGTGCTTTTTAAAACATCTTTTCTTACACATTTTAAACATCTGTGCTTTTTAAAACCTCTTTTTACACATTTTAAACATGTGCTTTTTTAAAACCTCTTTTTTACACATTTTAAATGTGTGCTTTTTAAAACAGCTTTTCTTACACATTTTAAACATCTTTGCTTTTTTAAAACCTCTTTTTTTACACATTTTAAACATATGTGCTTTTTAAAACCTCTTTTTTACACATTTTAAACATCTGTGCTTTTTTAAAACTTTTTTTTACACATTTTAAACATCTGTGCTTTTTAAAACCTCTTTTTTACACATTTTAAACGTGTGCTTTTTAAAACATCTTTTCTTACACATTTTAAACATCTGTGCTTTTTAAAACCTCTTTTTTACACATTTTAAACATGTGCTTTTTTAAAACCTCTTTTTTTACACATTTTAAATGTGTGCTTTTTAAAACATCTTTTCTTACACATTTTAAACATCTGTGCTTTTTAAAACCTCTTTTTACACATTTTAAACATGTGCTTTTTTAAAATCTTTTTTTTTTACACATTTTAAACGTGTGCTTTTTAAAACATCTTTTCTTACACATTTTAAACATCTGTGCTTTTTTAAAACCTCTTTTTTACACATTTTAAACATCTGTGCTTTTTAAAACCTCTTTTTACACATTTTAAACATGTGCTTTTTTAAAATCTTTTTTTTTTACACATTTTAAACGTGTGCTTTTTAAAACATCTTTTCTTACACATTTTAAACATCTGTGCTTTTTTAAAACCTCTTTTTTACACATTTTAAACATCTGTGCTTTTTTAAACCTTTTTTTTACACATTTTAAACATCTGTGCTTTTTAAAACATCTTTTACACATTTTAAACAGCTGTGCTTTTTAAAACATCTTTTTTACACATTTTAAACATCTGTGCTTTTTAAAACATCTTTTACACATTTTAAACATCTGTGCTTTTTAAAACATCTTTTTTTACACATTTTAAACATCTGTGCTTTTTTAAACCTTTTTTTACACATTTTAAACATCTGTGCTTTTTAAAACATCTTTTACACATTTTAAACATCTGTGCTTTTTAAAACATCTTTTTTACACATTTTAAACATCTCATAGCATCGTTAGCTAGCACCTCTTGGCAGACAACACACTGTGGCAGTGGAGCATCTTCAGATCCAGTCCATGAAAATCCAAACTTTAAATAATCGTGGTCATATTTCCTTCTTTTTTTGCTTGGTCCAGACTCTGTCTCCTCACTCACTGTAGCTTTAGGTACTAAAAATCAATCCATTTTGTCTCTGGCAAAGGCTAGCTGAAGTTCGCTAAATGTCCGCAATAGTAACTTATTCTGGTTTATTTTTCCTGACGTTGCGCCCCCCCGAAGAACTCTGGTGCCCCCTAGGGGAGGCGCGCCCCACACTTTGAAAAGCCCTGCTATAGAGGCTTTGCACTGTTACATGACCCACATACTGTAGCAACGGTAACTATGCCCCCATGACAGGGGGAAAAAATAGAGAGATTTCTAAGTGTAGAAGGGAAAAATGACCCGGAAGTATTCGATGGGACTTGGTGTCACACGGAAAGTTTAAAAACCTCATGGTATGCTCACATCATTTCCACAAAGATAAGACTTCCAAAAAAAAAATTCAGAACTGCAGCAAGGTGCTCATTCTTACACAGTGAAGTGAAGTGAATATGAGCATCAATACAGTGACTCAGCACAGCCTAACCTTCACTGAGACTTAAAAAAAAAGTGCATTTATATTCGGGGATCCTTCGGAGTGTGTTGTGCACGCTTGGGACCCAGTCATTATGAGAAACACCTGATACTGATTTGAATGCAATCAGCACATGCACGTTTAGAATTCTCTCTAGTTTTCTCGTCGATGATGAATTACTTTTGGTAAATTAAAAAATCTGATGTCTTTGTTTCGTTTAAAATGATTTGCACATCCAAAAACACAGCAAAACCTTCCCATACTGATCAATAACAATTAACTCGTCAGAATAATGCACTACAAGCATGCCCCCTGTCATGGCAGCGTAGTTACCGTTGATATGGAGGTCACATGACGGTGCAAAGCCTCTACAGAATGCCATGTCATACTTTTTATCCATTCATAGTTCCATTTAATGTTGTAGAATGCCTGAGAAACAAGTTAGTTCCTGTTATCACTTATGTTATAGCCACTATAAACAATCGTTCCCTCACTAGCTTCTCTTCTTGCTCTCTCTTTTCTCTCTCTCTCTCTCTCTCTCTCTCTCTAATAAGAATTTTAAAGTTAGTTTTATCTGCGGCTCGTAAAAAAAAAGTGCTGACATTGGAGCCTCCTTATATAACTGTTAAACAAATGTGTCTTTACATAAAACATCACCGTATCAATAATAACATAATCGATAAAAACATATGTTTTTATCAGTTTACATGGAGTGTGGAGAACAAGTGCCTTTGGAGCTGCTGTGATAGAAAATGAATCAACACCTTCTGACCACTTTTTCTGATTGAAAGCTAAATATCGATGTTTGTTTGTTTGCATTTTACCTAATTGTAACATACCATCTTCCAGAAAATCATCTTCAGAGCCCGAAAGAACTCAAGCAAGAACTCAGTCAAGGACACACTGAAAAACAAGAAGAAGAAGAACAACACAACAGAGAAGGAGCTGGACGATCAGAAGATCCAGGATGGAGTGGGGAAGGATGGCAAAGAGAACACAGATGAGAACAAGGGTCAAAACAACATCAGTGGAGACAACGACGGGACAGATGGAGAGACGATGCAGAACGAGCGAGCAGACCTGGAGGAAAGGGACGAGAGAACGACGGAGGTGGAGGCAGAAGTGAGGAGAGAGATGGGAATAAAATCGATGAATGGAAAGCAAGAAGAGGCAGATGATGAGATAGAGACTCTTTCTGACGTGAACAATGGAGAGATGTTAGGTGAAGAGGTGGAGAAAAGTGGAGAGGAAGCCTACCATCTGCATAACGGCTTAGATGATCAAGAACCGTCAGCAAATGAGGTGCAAGATGAAAACAGCATTGATGTCGAGGACGTCGATTCAGCCGATCAGGAGTAAGAATTTCTGCTGCCTTGAATGTCACACAAAAACCTCGTCTGGTTTTTTTTTTTTATTTGTTTGTTTATTTTTATCAGTATAAGCACTGGATTTTATGACCAACACCCGGATGTGTATGATATATATGAGGAGCTCAAGACAGAAAACACTTTTTCTTCGCCTTGCTCTCAACTTGTTCAAAATCGACAAAGCAGCAGACGCATCCAGTGGACTTAAAGACTGTACCATGAGGAATGGCGGAGACCATTTTTTGCGAAAGGCAATCTGTTCTAAAGAAGATATCATCACCTCCGTTTGTTTACATGTCTGAATATCAATGCTGAGTCGCCAGTTTGTGAGGTTTGGCAACCTTCTAGGTGCAACCAGTAACCAGTTTATCAGGTCTTTGTATGTATAAGGGAATACACCCACCCTGGATGGGACACCGATCCAGAACCAAATATTACCAACATCCATTTCTATTGCCCCATCAGAGAAGACATCCATCAGAAAACAATAAAACCATCACATCCACGTAGAACCAGTCACTGACCCCAAGGACCGTTTACATTGTGATATCTGGTATGATGAACCATTAAAAACCATTGTGATCCTGGAGTGGTCATAGCAGCATTGAACGGCAAAAGGCAAGAGGCGTTGGATTTGCTGTAAAGTCCCACCTCGCCCAGAAACTTACCAAACTCCCAGAAGGCATCAATGATCTCCTGATGACACTTCAGCTCCCACTTAGAAGCAAGAAGAACGCAACATTGTTTAGTGCTTATGCTCCCATAATAGATAAAACGCATTGCTGAGGCCCAGAAGAAACGAGCTGCATGGAAGACTCGAACTATCACCACCCCAAGTACACCACTTACCTATGCGTGCCTGACATGTGGGTGTACCTTCAAAGCCCGGATTGGCCTCATCAATCACCTCAACCATCACCCATCAAATTGAAGTCATGGTCATCTTCGACCCTGATGGACGAACATCATCATGATGAACCATTACGAACCATTACAAACCAACAGGTATCAATGAATCAACAGAAACCTGACCAGCCACACCGTACCCTATTTATCAATGGAAAGAGATCATCAAACGGTCCACGTCTAACCAGATATTACTTCCCTGGTCTTTTGGTGAACCTGTTGATTTAATGAATGGTGTAAAGAAATCCATTAGAAAACTATAAAACCATCAAATGCACCAAGAACCAGTAACTGCTCCCATGGTCCAACACTAGGACTATTTTCATTGTGATATTTTAGTATTTTTTCTTACTATGAACCATTTCAAACCACCAGGATCCACCAGAATTTGGCCAGTCTTACCCTACACCATTTTTCAACGCAAAACCATGATCACATGACCACCTCTGAACTTAAAAATACTGCGTTTTCAGCAGGAGATACAGTATGATATGAGTGTATATGTAAATGAGCTGCTGTGGTAGATCTGTGGCAGCTGGACCTGATAAAATGGCCAGTCGTTGAAGGTAAAATGCAAATGTACCTGATAAACTGGCAACTCAGTGTAGACTGTGATCCTCCTCCAATGCACACTGAGCAGAACAATGTTTTGAGCAGTCAGCATTAAAGGAACATTTTGATGCCAGCCGAAAAGAAGAGTTTCCTATTTAGAGACAATCTACGCTGACTCTGCAACAGACTACGCAGACGTTGTTGGGGTTTTTTTTTCCTTTTGGTGTATTTCTGACTCACCGAGGTAATGAATGTCAAAATCCCCTGATGTCTGCAAAATCTCCAGAAACCCAAAAACGAACAGCACTCAAGAGCCTGACAGTCAAATGAGGTCCTAATCCTCTCTACCACAAAGCAATTGTTACCATGCGAGCAGCACAACATCCATTTTTCAGGCACCTCAACTCAACATCTGTGACCTTTGGAGCATCGCAGGATAAGGACGCACCTATTAGCTGAATGTCATGACCGCTCGTTTATTTGTAACGAGCGACAGGAGTTTCATTCAACTCCCGATCCATGATTCATTTGACACTCTGACAGCCAGACGTATGCTGTCCTACGTCTCAAAGCGTGAATTTCTGTCCGTGTTAAAGATCTTACGATTTCAAAAGGAGAGCTCGTGTCAAGTGGGTTTGAAGCCGACACTGCGCTCCTGCCAGTCGCAGCTGAGGGGATTATGATGGGGGGGGGACGACAAGGAGAAGAATTTTAGTGATCACATGATGCTGACTGTAACTTCCCGGACAAAGATTAAGCTCGGGAGTTGAAACGATTTTCCACGGAGAATCAGCAGTGACGCTGCCGATTAGCACAAGACTTAATCTGTGCTCGGGAAACTGGCCAAGCGAGTGTTTTTAATGCCAGTTATTTCGTGTGGCGAGTGGAACAGAAAAATACATAAATGCGTGTGGATTGTGGGCTGGCGCTGTTCACACGCACTAATTTATCCTGGCTCCTTGTGTCTTTGCGTTTTGTTCAGCATTTCTATCCACATTTGGTTCATTTCTATTTCGATGTGATGCGTTTCATTTGTTTTAATATTTCCCACTCTTGTTTTTTGAATAAGAACATGAAGTATCGCTTATACGCAAGGGTTAAAGACGAAAAGGAATTGCACTCACATACACTCACTGGCCACTTAGGAACTTGTTCTTGATTCTAAGATCCCCGTTCTTGGCTGCAGGAGTAGAACCCAGTGTGGTCTTCTGTTTTCTGTTGCATGCCGAGATGCTTTTCTGCTCACCACGGTTGTAAAGAGTGATTATGAGTTACTATATCCTTCCAATCTGTCCATTTTCCTCTGACCTCCGTCTCTTATCAACAAGGCATTTGTTTCCACCCACAGAACTGTCGCTCACTCACTTGATGCTTGTTTTTTTTGTTTTTCGCACCATTCTATCTATGTAAACTCTCGAGACTGTTGTGTGTGAGAACCCCAGGAGGAGATCAGCAGTTTCTGAAATACTCTAACCAAACATACTCATCTGGCTCAAACCAACACCCATACTACAGTGAAAGAAAGTCACACTTCACTATGAGATCACAATTTTTCCCATTCTGATGTTTGAACATCGTGAACATTAATGAGCTCTAGCTCTTGATTTGTATCTGCGTGATTTGATGCATCGTGCTGCTGTCAAGGGATCGGCTGATTAGAGAACCACATCAAACCGAAGCAGGTGGAGCTACTGGGTGTTCCGAGTAAAGTGGCCAGCGAGTGTATGTGTCTGAGTACAGCTAAAAATGTGCCTTATACATATGGAATCAATTTTGTGCCAAAATGTTCATACAATACTTTTGAAATATCAAACAAAAACGACAAATCAAAATACAAAAAAAGAACAAAAAGTCAATTTTTTTAGACTGGCAAACAAATTATTCGTGTAATCGTGCAAAATATCAGTCTATTACTCTTCAGAAACTTTTTATTTTTGTTCCGCGTCTTTCTCAGTTTTGTTTGACGTAATTTATTTTGGTTGCGATTCCAGCTTTCTCGTTTGCGCTCCCTGACTTTTTGCTTGCAGTTTTGGCACGAACTTCACGTGTGGGTGGGCTGTCCAGGAATGCATTCCCATTGGCTAACTTGTGTTTGACTGACAGCTACGCTCAGCCATTCCCTACTCGGATTCTGGCGGACTGTTTGACGAGTGACCGATCCATTGACGGTAAACAAGGATCGAGTGGACTTCAGTGGCGACTATGATATTGAATTAATTCAACAAAGTGTAAATGGCCGCAACAGCCTCTGGGGGAATGGCTGAGCGTAGCTGTCAGTCAAACACAAGTTAGCCAATGGGAATGCATTCCTGGACAGCCCACCCACACGTGAAGTTTGTGCCAAAACTGCAAGCAAAAAGTCAGGGAGCGCAAACGAGAAAGCTGGAATCGCAACCAAAATAAATTACGTCAAACAAAACTGAGAAAGACGCGGAACAAAAATAAAAGGTTTCTGAAGAGTAATAGACTGATATTTTGCACGATTACACGAATAATTTGCTTGCCAGTCTAAAAAAATTGACTTTTTGTTCTTTTTTTGTATTTTGATTTGTCGTTTTCATTTGATATTTCAAAAGTATTGTATGAACATTTTGGCACAAAATTGCTTCCATATATACAGAGATGGACAAATTGCTTGCAGAGATTCGACAACCAGAGAAAGAAAAAAAAAAACTTCTTGTTGCCTTTCTGAAAACTCAAAGCAGACGTTTTTAATTGGTATGGAGCTAATTAACAGTTATTCCACGAAATCGAGTCGCACATGAGCTGATAGCTAACGAGTCGCATAGCACCGAGTCGGCTATCAGCTCATGCACGATGAAATTGAGTGAAATAACTGTTTTATTTTATCAACATTCGCTGGATTTTGAGAAACAGAGCATTTATATTTTTATTTTTTGCAAAATCGATAAATAAAAACTTTACACAAAACGTCTGGCAAAATTATTTCTGCTTAGAATGTAAACAAACCGGCGAAATGACAGGAGCAATTTGTGAAAAATGCTATAATAATAATTCTTGAAAAGTTCTTTAAAAAAGATACGTTCTTACCAACAAATACTTTTATTCCATATTTTGTTGCTTTTTTTGTTGTTGTTGTTGTATTTTGGGGGGTTTGTTTTCAAGTAGAGTTTTATTTCGTCCTCGGGTGATTCAGCAACACGCTCTGCCATTTTGTTTTTCTCTACTCATGGTATATGAGCTGATATCTTAGTAGTAGTGTAGCCCATCAGAGCGTGCGATTGCTCGCATCCAGTGAATCTGGATAGAATAAGTTTAAATATCATCACTATAGTTGTTATAAGTACAGTTGGCAATACTTGTTCTGAATCCAACCGCCTGCTGCACTACACACATCAACCGAGGCGCGATCTTGTTTACAGGACGATTTACACTACCGTTCAAAAGTTTGGGGTCACCCAGACAATTTTGTGTTTCCCATGAAAAGTCACACTTTTATTTACCACCATAAGTTGTAAAATGAATAGAAAATATAGTCAAGACGTTTTTCTGGCCATTTTGAGCATTTAATCGACCCCACAAATGTGATGCTCCAGAAACTCAATCTGCTCAAAGGAAGGTCAGTTTTATAGCTTCTCTAAAGAGCTCAACTGTTTTCAGCTGTGCTAACATGATTGTACAAGGGTTTTCTAATCATCCATTAGCCTTCTGAGGCAATGAGCAAACACATTGTACCATTAGAACACTGGAGTGAGAGTTGCTGGAAATGGGCCTCTATACACCTATGGAGATATTGCACCAAAAACCAGACATTTGCAGCTAGAATAGTCATTTACCACATTAGCAATGTATAGAGTGCATTTCTGATTAGTTTAAAGTGATCTTCATTGAAAAGAACAGTGCTTTTCTTTCAAAAATAAGGACATTTCAAAGTGACCCCAAACTTTTGAACGGTACTGTATTATGAGTCAGATTAATTTGCGTTCACGTGAGTGTAGCTCAATCAGGAGCACGCAGGTATGTATAAACGCACAAAAAATAAAATTTGGCGCAAATTAAATTAAACACTAACCAGACTTGAACTGAAAAATATAGTGCGACGTGAAGACCGAACACCACTAATGGCACCACTTGCTGACATTTTGTCGAGCGAGCAAATACAACGTACGACATTAGAAACGTTCTTAAAAGAGGATAATAATCAAATACAGTGAATGTTTCATTTAACTTCGTCTAAATGCACTAAACTAGCTAACAAGCTCGAAAACACTGGGGTTGTTCTTGTGGGCTGGTTAATGAATTTATGATTTGTCCATCCCTGGTTATACTATCGTGGTTAGTTGTTTTGGGGTTTTTGTCTTTCTTTGACAATTTTCTGCATTTTAAAAATAACACATTTGTACCAGAAGCATCCCCGTGACTATTATAAAGCCATTTCTTTCTTTCTCTCGTTATTTTTTAAGTACAATTTTGCAAACCCTGTTTCGTCTTTGACCCAGAAACAAACAAAATCTGATGCATTCCATATCAACCGAAATAAATCAGACATTTTGTCCTGCAAACGAACCAGAAACCAAGCGTGTGTGAATGGCAGTGTGAACGTTTCCTCAGTTCAATGCTAAGTGACCTTTTATTCTCGTGTCTTGTGATGGAGCAGCGTAGCTCGACGGAACGTTTTATCATCATTATGTGATGCTGTTATTGTCTCTCACAATGTTTATTATTACTAAACAGGAAAAAAAAACGCTCCGTACACATCTTGGTCGTTTCATCTTCTTATCTTCAGCTCTTTTTAATGCTGAACTGATAATTGTTACGTTCTTCTGACAGGTGGTTAAGTGTACTTTGTGTTCCAATGCTGTCTCGTCTGCCGAGTGTGTAATTCAGGTTGTCTGCCTGTCTGTCTGTCTGTCATCCACGTTTCTGTAGTGCTGAGATAAGATTCATTACTGTCGATTAGCAGTCAGGTTTAGAGCGCTCTGTGAATCGTGACTACCTGAAAGGGCCTTAACCAAAATCCGCTGTTGCTTCGTAGATGCTGGACGTCAAACGGGACGAACATGTTTAGACGATAAATGGCTTGTGTCTGCTCGGTGTTTAACATACATACATACATACATACATACATACATACATACATACAGTGGTGCTTGAAAGTTTGTGAACCCTTTAGAATTTTCTGTATTTCTGCATAAATATGACCTAAAACATCATCAGATTTTCACACAAGTCCTAAAAGTAGATAAAGAGAACCCAGTTAAACAAATGAGACAAAAATATTATACTTGGTCATTTATTTATTGAGGGAAATGATCCAATATTACATATCTGTGAGTGGCAGAAGTATGTGAACCTTTGCTTTCAGTATCTGGTGTGACCCCCTTGTGCAGCAATAACTGCAACTAAACATTTGCGGTAACTGTTGATCAGTCCTGCACACCGGCTTGGAGGAATTTTAGCCCGTTCCTCCATACAGAACAGCTTCAACTCTGGGCTGTTGGTGGGTTTCCTCACATGAACTGCTCACTTCAGGTCCTTCCACAACATTTCGATCGGATTAAGGTCAGGACTTTGACTTGGCCATTCCAAAACATTCACTTTATTCTTCTTTAACCATTCTTTGTTAGAACGACTTGTGTGCTTAGGGTCGTTGTCTTGCTGCATGACCCACCTTCTCTTGAGATTCAGTTCATGGACAGATGTCCTGACATTTTCCTTTAGAATTCGCTGGTATAATTCAGAATTCATTGTTCCATCAATGATGGCAAGCTGTCCTGGCCCAGATGCAGCAAAACAGGCCCAAACCATGATACTACCACCACCATGTTTCACAGATGGGATAAGGTTCTTATGCTGGAATACACTGTTTTCCTTTCTCCAAACATAACGCTTCTCATTTAAACCAAAAAGTTCTGTTTTGGTCTCATCCGTCCACAAAACATTTTTCCAATAGCCTTCTGGCTTGTCCACGTGATCTTTAGCAAACTGCAGACGAGCAGCAATGTTCTTTTTGGAGAGCAGTGGCTTTCTCCTTGCAACCCTGCCATGCACACCATTGTTGTTCAGTGTTCTCCTGATGGTGGACTCATTAACATTAACATTAGCCAATGTGAGAGAGGCCTTCAGTTGCTTAGAAGTTACCCTGGGGTCCTTTGTGACCTCGTCGACCATTACACGCCTTGCTGTTGGAGTGATCTTTGTTGGTCGACCACTCCTGGGGAGGGTAACAATGGTCTTGAATTTCCTCCATTTGTACACAATCTGTCTGACTGGATTGGTGGAGTCCAAACTCTTTAGAGATGGTTTTGTAACCTTTTCCAGCCTGATGAGCATCAACAATGCTTTTTCTGAGGTCCTCAGAAATCTCCTTTGTTCGTGCCATGATACACTTCCACAAACGCGTGTTGTGAAGATCAGACTTTGATAGATCCCTGTTCTTTAAATAAAACAGGGTGCCCACTCACACCTGATTGTCATCCCATTGATTGAAAACACCTGACTCTAATTTCACCTTCAAATTAACTGCTAATCCTAGAGGTTCACATACTTTTGCCACTCACAGATATGTAATATTGGATCATTCTCCTCAATAAATAAATGACCAAGTATAATATTTTTGTCTCATTTGTTTAACTGGGTTCTCTTTATCTACTTTTAGGACTTGTGTGAAAATCTGATGATGTTTTAGGTCATATTTATGCAGAAATATAGAAAATTCTAAAGGGTTCACAAACTTTCAAGCACCACTGTACATACGGCCTCCAGTGTTTTGTCATTTGTTATGCGTACATGAATACAGTCGTGACCTCTCTGGCTTGCCATAAAGGCACTTTTTTGTCTTGGTCGATTCCTGTGCCTGCAAATGAGACAGGAAAGGGGAAAAAAACAAGCATAGAAGATGAAGCCGAGTGACATTTAACCCCGCTGAGGCTAATGGACTACTCGACCCCCGTCTGGAATGTTCTTGCCCCTCGTGGACAGAACTAATATACACTTTGCTCGTTTTTACACAACCTTTTCATGTGTCAAAAACTGCACCCGTGCACAGAGAGGTCATTACGCATAATAGGCCATGGTTCCTTCAGTCCATTTCCTGTTTGCTTTGTTTTCTGGTGTACTAAAAGGGAGAAGGCCATGGGAGGCTTTTATCTGCTTCTGGCCTTGAGAAAAAAAAAGGTCGCATTTTGGAGGCTTTTTTTAATTATTATTATTATTATTATTATTATTATTATTATTATTATTGCTGTTGTTGTTGTCCATCGCAAACATTTGTATAGCGTTATCTCCATAAGAACAGCCTGTAAGTAATTGGACGTGAGCACGTTTTGGTTTTGTTTGGTTTTTTTTGTGTTTCTGACACACTGGATTTGTAAATGAATATGACTATGAGATTAAAGGGCAGACCGTCAGCTTTAATTAAAGGGTATTTATATCTACATTAGGTGTGATTTCAGTAATCTGTCAGCTTCTTTTCATAAAAAGAGTGTCAGCGTCCAAGTATTTACAGTCTGCATTATATGTTAATGTCCTCTGTACAATTTGTATATTATAAATATGATTTATTTTGATTTGCGTTTGAGTAATTCTGACATAAATATTCTAAATATGCTTATCGTATGCCCTGTTGTTGTGTCCTTATTTATTATGACTCATAAACTGGTCTTCTGTACGTAAAAATTTTATTTGCTAGCCAGGTAAGTAAAAGTAACATTTAGTATCAAGGGTACCAGTACCAAAAGTACCAAAATGCTTAGGACTTTTGCAGATCCAGGACCAGTCCTTTTATAAAATGTATCTCACCTGAACATTCTTAAAATGATCAGAACCCAATCGAAGCAACTTTTGGTCATGACCGAGAAGATTCACTGACTCAAACATTGAATGAACACTGGGTGAATGAATCAGTTTTGGTCACTGAATCTCATCTCATTATCTCTAGCCGCTTTATCCTGTTCTTCAGGGTCGCAGGCAAGCTGGAGCCTATCCCAGCTGACTACGGGCGAAAGGCGGGGTACACCCTGGACAAGTCGCCAGGTCATCACAGGGCTGACACACAGACACAGACAACCATTCACACTCACATTCACACCTACGGTCAATTTAGAGTCACCAGTTAACCTAACCTGCATGTCTTTGGACTGTGGGGGAAACCAGAGCACCCGGAGGAAACCCACACGGACACGGTGAGAGCATGCAAACTCCGCACAGAAAGGCCCTCGCCGGCCACGGGGCTCGAACCTGGACCTTCTTGCTGTGAGGCGACAGCGCTAACCACTACACCACCGTGCCGCCCCGGTCACTGAATCATTTCTTGATTTCTTTCATTCAGTTTCAAAACTGAATTGTGTCAAGTAAAGCATTGCATTTCCAAAAAAAGTCAGTGATGAAACAATGCTTTTACGTATATTTATGTTATATCTTTATCTCTCTGTGCTTCTTTACATGTCCATGAATTTATATTCATGTATTTATGTGTGTCGAACCTGATCCGTGCCATTTGAGTCAATGAATCATTTCGATAATGACCGAGATTCGCTCTAACTGTGTTCAAAGGATCAGCTTTGGAATCAGTGACTTGTTTTTCAGGCTTCTCTCTGATTCAGCGAATCAATTTTTGAATAAGCGACTCTTCTCGGTCAGAACCAAAACTTCTCTCTCATTCAGTGAATCAGTGTTCACTCAGTGATTCTTTTTGGTCAATAAAGAGATTCAATCCTACTGAATTCAACAAGTCAGTGAATCTTCTCAGTCATGACCGAAATTAAATTCTTTCTTATTTAGTATTTGAATCAGTATTACAGACAGTGAATCCTTTCTGCCATGACCGAGATTCACTTCTCTGTCATTCAAAGAACCAGTGTTTGAGTCACTGAATCTTCTGAGTCATGACCGAGATTCACTTCTATTGTGTTCAGTGAATCAGTGTTTGAGTCAGTGATTCCTTTTGGTCATGTCCAGGGTCTGCTCTGATCACATTCCACTAATCAGTGAATTTTTTTTGTTCATTACTGATATTCTATCATATTGCTTCCAACAAATTAGTGTTTGAGTCAGTGATTCCTTTTGGTCATGACCAAGATTCACTTCTCTCTCATTCAGTGAATCAGTGTTCACTCATTGATTCTTTTTGGTCAATGAAGAGATTTGATCCTGCTGAATTCAACAAAGTGGTGTTGGAGTCAGTGAATCTTCGCAATCATGACCAAGATGAAATTCTCTCTTGTTTAGTATTTGATTCAGTATCTGAGACAGTGAATCCTTTCCGCCATGACTGAGATTCACTTCTCTGTCTTTCAAAGAACCAGTGTTTGAGTCAATTAATTGTTTCAGTCATGATTGAGATCCAATTCAGTTGTGTTCAATGAATCAGTGTTTGAGTCAGTGAATCGTCTTGGTCATGACCAAGAGTTGCTTTGATTGACTTTAATGAATTAATGTTGGAGTCAATGAATTTTTTCAATAATGACCGAGATTCGCTCCTATTGTATTCAAAGGATCAGCATTTTAACCAGTGAATCTTTTTTTGGTCATGACCAAGATTCGCTTCTCTCTCATTCAGAGAATCAAATTTTGAATCAGTGACTCTTCTCGGTCATAACCAAAATTTGGTCCTGAATTGTGCAGAGAATCAGTGTTTGAGTCAGTGATTCCTTTCCATCATGACTGAGAGTCACTTGTCTCTCATTCAGTGAATCAGTGTTCACTCAGTGATTCTTTTTGGTCAAGAAAAGGTTTGCTCCTATTATATTGAACAAATCAGTGTTGGAGTCAGTGACTCTTTGTAGTCATGACCAAGATTCAATTCTCTCTTATTTAGTATTTGAATCAGTGTTACAGACAGTGAATCCTCTCTGCCATGACTAAGAGTTACTTCTCATTCATTCAAAGAACCAGTGTTTGAGACAGTGAATCTTCGGAGTCATGACTGAGATTCACTTCTATTGTGTTCAGCGAATCAGTGTTTTGAGTCACTGAATCTTCTCGGTCATGACCAAAAGTTGTTTCGATTGATTTCTGATCTTTTTAAGAATGTTTAGATGAGATGCATTTGATAGAAGTACTTAATCCTGTTGTTGTTGTTGTAAAGTTATACCAAAATCCTTAGCATTTTGGTATAACTTTACAACAGCAGCAACAACAATAGAGTTCATATACAACTTTAATATGCACTATAAACCTTGTAAGCTTTTAAATCAAAATAAAAATAAGCAAAAAGAAAGCAGATGACAATATTGGGGGGAAGAAAGTCAGAAAAGGTGAGCTCAAAAGAAATCAACTTGTAAAAGCAGTCTAAAAGGACATTTCTTAAAGATTTTTAAGTCCAAGTTGTGTCCTAATCTCTTCAAGTAGCACTCTCCACCTGCAGACATCATGTCCATCGAAGGTTATTTAAGCCTCTAAGTGCTCTTCAGAGCTCAGCAAGTTTTAACCACGAGCATTTTGTAAAGACTCCACAGCCGAGTGAGGTGTTCCAGCAGACGTGGGAATCTCAGATGGACACGAGTCTATAACCTCAATGCCGGCAGCACTGACCACCATGACCACGTCCAATCAATGCTGCATCCATTACCGGATGACTCTAATGACACTTCAGATACCCAGGGTCTCTAAATAATGTATACAACACTGTCAGTTTATCACGAACAAGCTGAGAAACATGACAGCGCTCCTGGAGGTGTGGAACGTTCAAGCAAGTTTACAAAGATTTGTTTCGCTCCAATACTATAAACTTTACATCAGCCATTTTTGGAAATAAAACAAATCTCAAAGCTCCCTTTGATGTTTCTGAAGAAATTACAGCGTTAAACAATCAAAGAAATCCAAAAATCACTCAACTGGTAACTCTTAATATATTTTAGAATTTGTCTTAATATTTAATTCAAATAATTGTGCGATTTAAACACAGTAGTTGTTCTATTTCTTTCCTACGCTAGCTAGTAGCTAATGAATCGATGCATGTTGGTTTTATTTCTGATGCTAGCCAGTGTACAATTCATTTTAGCTTTGGGATTCAGGGTTTTATTTCTGCACCAATTTCCAGAAGGGAAGGGAAAAAAAAAGTTACCTAGCTAAGATTTTCATCTCATCTCATCTCATTATCTCTAGCCGCTTTATCCTGTTCTACAGGGTCGCAGGCAAGCTGGAGCCTATCCCAGCTGACTACGGGCGAAAGGCGGGGTACACCCTGGACAAGTCGCCAGGTCATCACAGGGCTGACACATAGACACAGACAACCATTCACACTCACATTCACACCTACGGTCAATTTAGAGTCACCAGTTAACCTAACCTGCATGTCTTTGGACTGTGGGGGAAACCAGAGCACCCGGAGGAAACCCACGCGGACACGGGGAGAACATGCAAACTCCGCACAGAAAGGCCCTCGCCGGCCACGGGGCTCGAACCCAGGACCTTCTTGCTGTGAGGCGACAGCGCTAACCACTACACCACCGTGCCGCCCTAGCTAAGATTTTTCTCAAGAAAAAAAAACTCAATTTAAATGTAGCTATAATGTAAACCTGTTGTTTGAGCCCTCTGAAAGTTTTTTGTTTTTTTTTACAATTTGACGACGGGCGGCACGGTGGTGTAGTGGTTAGTGCTGTCGCCTCACAGTAAGAAGGTCCTGGGTTCGAGCCCCGTGGCCGGCGAGGGCCTTTCTGTGTGGAGTTTGCATGTTCTCCCCGTGTCCGCGTGGGTTTCCTCCGGGTGCTCCGGTTTCCCCCACAGTCCAAAGACATGCAGGTTAGGTTAACTGGTGACTCTAAATTGACCGTAGGTGTGAATGTGAGTGTGAATGGTTGTCTGTGTCTATGTGTCAGCCCTGTGATGACCTGGCGACTTGTCCAGGGTGTACCCCGCCTTTCGCCCGTAGTCAGCTGGGATAGGCTCCAGCTTGCCTGCGACCCTGTAGAAGGATAAAGCGGCTAGAGATAATGAGATGAGATGAGAGACAATTTGACGACTGTGTTACCCATAATGCACTGCAAGCGCATCAGTATTAATCGCACTTGAAACGTGACTGTCAAATGATTGTGTAATTAAATAAAGTATAGCCTAGTGTTAGCTATATTATCTATCTGTAACATTACTAGCATTCATAAAAACGTGCTTGGAGAGCTTTAGCTGAGAGCAATGACGACTCAAAAGCACTGATTCGTGCTATACATAGTAGCTACTAATTAGCTTTCTAGCCATGAGGTTTTGTTACAAGCTACACCTTCTTTGTGGGGTTTGACCAAGCGGCAACCTTCTGTCCTGAAAATTGTAAGCAACGTGGAAGTGCGAAAATCTGCAGTTCCTTGAATGGCCACTTGAGGCTGACTCCAAAAGTGAGTCAATTCCCACAGAACCTTGTGTTAAAATGTCCAACTTTACAGCAAGAAACAAAAACATTTACAGCCTGGTACAGAAAACGGTTTTGGTCTCTCTACCTAGTTTCTCCTTTCATGGGTGAATTTTTATATAATTCAACAGTTTAAATTATATTGAGCCATACATTTATGCATAATTAGGGGTGGAGCCAATTTGAGTGACAGCTGTGTTTGTGTCATTCACAGACTGTAAAAAATAATGCACAAAGCCTCTGTGACGTCGCTCATCGGATTTCCACAGAGCAGGTTCAGAAATCCTACTAGTGACATCACAGAGGCTTTGTGTATTATTTTTACAGTCTATGGGTGCGACGTTATTACTTTCTTTTTTCAAGAGAGTCTTCTTTGCGAGACAGCATTCAGAGTAAACATTGCTGATTAAATGGATGAACAATCCTAAATTATCAAAAGACAGGTTGCTTAATACTAAATGCTAGCTTTTGAAGCTAGTCATTCGCAAATTTATGGATGGGAAATTTATGGAAACAAACGACGATCATAGCTTTAGCTCGTCGAGCTGTGACACTATTTGAGAAGTGAACATGCTCAGATTCACTTATATTCCTGAACTGATTAAGAATTTAGCGCTGTCGTCTCACAGCAAGAAGGTCCGGGTTCGATCCCCGTGGCCGGCGAGGGCCTTTCTGTGCGGAGTTTGCATGTTCTCCCCATGTCCACGTGGGTTTCCTCCAGGTGCTCCGGTTTCCCCCACAGTCCAAAGACATGCAGGTTAGGTTAACTGGTGACTCTAAATTGAGCGTAGGTGTGAATGTGAGTGTGAATGGTTGTCTGTGTCTATGTGTCAGCCCTGTGATGACCTGGCGACTTGTCCAGGGTGTACCCCGCCTTTCGCCCGTAGTCAGCTGGGATAGGCTCCAGCTTGCCTGCGACCCTGTAGAACAGGATAAAGCGGCTACAGATAATAAGATGAGAATGAGATGAGATTCAAATGTTTCTGAACTCAGGTCAGTCATAATCAAAAAAGTAAAGTGGATTTGATTCCTCTGGCTCTAGAAGGTCAGAGTGCCCTCTAGTGGTCAGTTACTCTCAGTGCACCACACAGTCATGTGTGTAATATTTCCTGGAGGGAGGTTATTTATTTATTTATTTATTTATTTATTTAAACTATTTTTAAAAATAGATGCTTACAGGAACAGGTTTGGCTTGGATGTCTGTTCATTTTATAAAAATGTAATTGGGTAATTCAGTTAGAACAAAGCCCATTTCGAAGATGAACACCGGTTTATTTTTAGACATCCTTCAGGCTGGTGTATGATATAATTGCATTATGTTGTACTTCAATACCTTGAGTATTTGTAAATGCAGTTTCCTGCCTGTTATGAAACTGTGCTACATTTATAAACAGGTCTTATTAGAGGAGAGTCGGTATTTATCTTGGCTCAGGTTTTAAATGAGATTATGAATTAGTGTCTGTGATTAAAAAAAAAGGGGGGGGGGGCACCATTAAAAGGATGCAGGAAAAAAAATGTCCAGGATGTGAATTACAGGCAGGTTTCAGAGGATTAGACTGTCCTGAATAATCAAGACGAAAGTTTAGGATGTGTGAAGAATAACTCTTTTTCATCATTAGTAATGTATGCAAGTATATTTTCGTGAGGTAACTAGTGAACAAGCTTAGCCTTGTAATTTATATCATTGCTGTAACTGCCATATTAGATCATTTATTTTACTTCAGTCCTTTAAGTTACTTGTGTATGGTGTTGCTTGAACGTACAGTGGTGCTTGAAAGTTTGTGAACCCTTTAGAATTTTCTATATTTCTGCATAAATATGACCAAAAACATCATCAGATTTTCACACAAGTCCTAAAAGTAGATAAAGAGAACCCAGTTAAACAAATGAGACAAAAAATATTATACTTGGTCATTTATTTATTGAGGAAAATGTTCCAATATTACATATCTGTGAGTGGCAAAAGTATGTGAACCTTTGCTTTCAGTATCTGGTGTGACCCCCTTGTGCAGCAATAACTGCAATTAAACATTTCCTCACATGAACTGCTCACTGGTCCTTCCACAGCATTTCGATTGGATTAAGGTCAGGACTTTGACTTGGCCATTCAGAAACATTAACTTTATTCTTCTTTAACCATTCTTTGGTAGAACGACTTGTTTGACCCACCTTCTCTTGAGATTCAGTTCATGGACAGATGTCCTGACATTTTCCTTTTAAATTCGCTGGTATAATTCAGAATTCATTGTTCCATCAATAACGGCAAGCCGTTCTGGCCCAGATGCAGCAAAACAGGCCCAAACCATGATACTACCACCACCATGTTTCACAGATGGGATAAGGTTCTTATGCTGGAATGCAGTGTTTTCCTTTCTCCAAACATAACGCTTCTCATTTAAACCAAAAAGTTCTATTTTGGTCTCATCCGTCCACAAAACATTTTTCCAATAGCCTTCTGGCTTGTCCACGTGATCTTTAGCAAACTGCAGATGAGCAGCAATGTTCTTTTTGGACAGCAGTGGCTTTCTTTGCAACCCTGCCATGCACACCATTGTTGTTCAGTGTTCTCCTGATGGTGGACTCATGAACATTAGCCAATGTGAGAGAGGCCTTCAGTTGCTTAGAAGTTACCCTGGGGTCCTTTGTGACCTCACTGACTATTACACGCCTTGCTCTTGGAGTGATCTTTGTTGGTCGACCACTTCTGGGGAGGGTAACAATGGTCTTGAATTTCCTCCATTTGTACACAATCTGTCTGACTGTGGATTGGTGGAGTCCAAACTCTTTAGAGATGGTTTTGTAACCTTTTCCAGCCTGATGAGCATCAACTACACTTTTTCTGAGGTCCTCAGAAATCTCCTTTGTTCGTGTCATGATACACTTCCACAAACGTGTTGTGAAGCTCAGACTTTGATAGATCCCTGTTCTTTAAATAAAGCAGGGTGCCCACTCACACCTGATTGTCATCCCATTGATTGAAAACACCCGACTCTAATTTCACCTTCAAATTAACTGCTAATCCTAGAGGTTCACATACTTTTGCCACTCACAGATATGTAATATTGGATCATTTTCCTCAATAAATAAATGACCAAGTATAATATTTTTGTCTCATTTGTTTAACTGAGTTCTCTTTATCTACTTTTAGGACTTGTGTGAAAATCTGATGTTTTACGTCATATTTATGCAGAAATATAGAAAATTCTAAAGGGTTCAAACTTTCAAGCACCACTGTAAGTGAGTTAGCTAGCCACTGAGTTACAAGGTAAATATCACTACAGAGCTCAATTTCTCTCTAATGTTTCACTCAAAATGTTTGTTCCTGGTATCTGTAAAAAATAAAAAAAAAATTTTTTTAAATCCACATGTACTAGCTAAATAGCCATGCTGCTAATTCAGTGTGTAAGGAATGAAAAAAAATAAGGCGTGGTGTTTTGCCAATCCCTTTGCTTTTGACAGTCATCCTGTGTTAGCTGAAGTTCCTTGGCCACATTTTGCACATGGAGAAGGATGAACCTGCTAACATTGACGCATCATATGGGAGAAGACCCCTGGAAGAACATTGAGACCCTTCTTTCGCCAAGTTCAGGAATGAATTGACCTCAACTATTGTTTCCCAGAATATGACATCGTGTGCACTGTCCAAAACTAAGCCAGATGGAGACGTCTTGCAATTGACTATTCAAACACAGCTGACCAATGATGATGATGTTTTATCAGAAAATAACCAACACCAGGGCGATGTGATGAAGCAGAATTACTGTTCTCACCCGGAAGTTGATTATTTTCCAATAACAACATGTCATGAAGTGTTTTATTCTGCTTAGACCACAGCAATATGCTAATTATTACAATTTTTATGAGTGGAGCAGAGTTTCATACTTACTATGCTAATGCATCAACCTGATTTCTGATGGCTTTTGCGACTGTATTACAGCCGTACATACAAACAACATCTGTGTACCACCACAAGGAACCTGATCATAAGTGCAAGACAAAGTCAACGTATCTCCTAAACACTTGACCACCAGACAACAAAATTTGTATCTTTATTTATTTATATAAGATAGATGGGCTGTGATGACCTGGCGACTTGTCCAGGGTGTACCCTGCCTTTCGCCCGTAGTCAGCTGGGATAGGCTCCAGCTTGCCTGCGACCCTGTAGAACAGGATAAAGCAGCTAGAGATAATGAGATGAGATAGATGGGATTTTATCTAGCACTTATTTTTAATTCACTTTTTTTAAAAAGTGAGATTATTGACGAACACATTTTATGGAAAATATTGATGGAAAAAAATCACTTTTTTTCATAACAGGCAATGTAGCTTGACATTGTGTGCTTTTTTACCTAAATAATTTCTTACTTTAAACACTCGTGTAAACATAATTATAATTATTGTACAGTTCAATAGCAATTATGAGCATCTTTCCTTAGGTGTAGAAAATCTAAACCTACCGCAGATTGATATCGATATTGATTAATTCTTGTGTCTGATAATATTGGATGGTAACTCTATAGTACTGATATAAAGTGAAAGCGCCGGTTCACTACTGTCCACCAGGCACCCAGCAGATTCACACCATAATAAATGTTGTGGTGTTGTTTCTGGCGCACAGCATGCGGCGTCGAAGAAAGGCATAAATATGGATTCGATACTGTGATGCATATCTCATTATTGGTCTCACTGTCACAAGACAATGCAGCAATTTACTGATGTGAAATACATGACACGACACAATTCGATGGTTCATTCATGGTGCTGTACAACCCCGATTCCAAAAAAGTTGGGACAAAGTACAAATTGTAAATAAAAACAGAATGCAATAATTTACAAATCTCAAAAACTGATATTGTATTCACAATAGAACATAGATAACATATCAAATGACGAAAGTGAGACATTTTGAAATTTCATGCCAAATATTGGCTCATTTGAAATTTCATGACAGCAACACATTTCAAAAAAGTTGGGACAGGGGCAATAAGAGGCTGGAAAAGTTAAAGGTACAAAAAAGGAACAGCTGTAGGACCAAATTGCAACTCATTAGGTCAATTGGCAATAGGTCATTAACATGACTGGGTATAAAAAGAGCATCTTGGAGTGGCAGCGGCTCTCAGAAGTAAAGATGGGAAGAGGATCACCAATCCCCCTAATTCTGCACCGAGAAAGAGTGGAGCAATATCAGAAAGGAGTTTGACAATGTAAAATTGCAAAGGGTTTGAACATATCATCATCTACAGTGCATAATATCATCAAAAGATTCAGAGAATCTGGAAGAATCTCTGTGCGTAAGGGTCAAGGCCGGAAAACCATACTGGGTGCCCGTGATCTTCGGGCTCTTAGACGGCACTGCATCACATACAGGCATGCTTCTGTATTGGAAATCACAAAATGGGCTCAGGAATATTTCCAGAGAACATTATCTGTGAACACAATTCACCGTGCCATCCGCCGTTGCCAGCTAAAACTCTATAGTTCAAAGAAGAAGCCGTATCTAAACATGATCCAGAAGCGCAGACGTCTTCTCTGGGCCAAGGCTAATTTAAAATGGACTGTGGCAAAGTGGAAAACTGTTCTGTGGTCAGACGAATCAAAATTTGAAGTTCTTTATGGAAATCAGGGACGCCGTGTCATTCAGACTAAAGAGGAGAAGGACGACCCAAATTGTTATCATTGCTCAGTTCAGAAGCCTGCATCTCTGATGGTATGGGGTTGCATTAGTGCGTGTGGCATGGGCACCTTACACATCTGGAAAGACACCATCAATGCTGAAAGGTATATCCAGGTTCTAGAGCAACATATGCTCCCATCCAGACGACATCTCTTTCAGGGAAGACCTTGCATTTTCCATCATGACAATGCCAAACCACATACTACATCAATTACAGCATCATTAGATTAGATTAGATAAAACTTTATTGATCCCTTTGGGAGGGTTCCCTCAGGGAAATTAAGATTCCAGCAGCATCATTACAAATAAACAGAAAAGAAATAGAGAAAAACTTCTAGATAAATTAAAATAAATTAAGAATTTACAAATACAGATATAAAAGAATAAGACATGAGGAAGGGGGGAGGGGGAAAGGGGGGAGAAGTGGGGTTAGGGTAAGTGTGTGGGGGGGGGAAGCAGGAAAGATATTGCACTTTATATTGCACATTGTCCAGTATTGCTTATTGTTAGGCGAGGCTACTGCTCCTTCCCGTCCTCTGTCCTCCTGTTACCCCTCCTCCCCCCAGAGAGGAGTTGTACAGTCTGATGGCATGAGGGACAAAGGAGTTTTTGAGTCTGTTCTTCCTGCACTTGGGAAGGAGCATTCTGTCACTGAACAGGTTCCTCTGGTTGCTGATGACGGTGTGTAGAGGGTGACTGGCATCGTCCATGATGTTCAATAGTTTGTCCATAGACCTCTTCTCTGCCACCGTCACCAAAGAGTCCAGCTTCATGCCGACCACAGAGCCGGCCCGCTTGATCAGTTTGTCCAGCCTGGATGTGTCCTTCTTGGATGTGCTGCCCCCCCCCCAGCACACCACGGTGTAAAACAGGACACTGGTGACCACAGACTGATAGAACATCCACAGGAGTTTCCTACAGATGTTAAAGGACCGCAGCCTCCTAAGAAAGTATAGCCTGCTCTGTCCCTTCCTGTATAAGTGATTGGTGTTGCAAGTCCAGTCCAGCTTGCTGTCCAGCCACAGCCCAAGGTACTTGTAGGAATCCACAGCCTCCACCTCGACTTCCTCGATCAGAACTGGTCGTGACCTTGGTCTGGACCTCCCAAAGTCAATGACCAGCTCCTTGGTCTTTGAGGTGTTGAGCTGCAGATGGTTCCTGTTGCACCACACAGCAAAGTCCCTCACCAGGCTCCTATACTCCTCCTCTCTGTCATCACTGATACACCCAACGATGGCTGTGTCATTGGCAAACTTCTGAATGTGACACAGCTCCAAGTTGTAGCAGAAGTCCGCGGTGTATAGGGTGAAGAGAAGAGGGGCCAGCACCGTGCCCTGGGGTGCTCCGGTGCTGCTAATTACAGTGTCAGATGTGATGTCCTTCAGTCTGATGTACTGCGGCCTGTCAGTGAGGTAGCTGGAGATCCAGGTGACCAGGCAGGGGTCCACTAGCATCCTGTTCAGTTTGTCCTGAAGCAGTAGGGGCTGGATGGTGTTGAAGGCACTCGAGAAGTCCAAGAAGAGGATCCTCACTGTGCCATTTCCCTTATCCAGATGCGAGTGGGCTCAGTGTAGCAGGTAGAGGATGGCGTCTTCCACACCGACACCTGCCCAGTACGCAAACTGCAGACAGTCCTGGGCATGTTGTACCTGGGGTCTGAGGAGGCTGAGGAAGAGCTGCTCCAACGTCTTCATCAGATGTGAAGTGAGCGCCACCGGTCGGAAGTCGTTCAACTCGCTGGGCCGATTATTTTTGGGAACTGGAACGATACATGATGTCTTCCAGAGGGTTGGCACTCTCCCCAGCTGCAGGCTGAGGTTGAAGATGCGTTGGAGTGGTTCACCCAGTTCAGCAGTGCAGGTCTTCAGTAGTCATGGACACACCTTGTCCGGGCCTGCTGCTTTCCTGGGGTGAAGCTTCCTCAGTTGACCTCTGACCTGGTCTGCAGTAATGCATAGAGGAGTCTGTGTTGAGGTGGGGGAGGAGGGGGCTGCTGTGATGACTGGGGGGAGGTGTGTTGAGGGAAGAAGGAGAGATGGCTGCAGTGAGGGAGAGGGTGGGGGGGGACGTGGGCTGGTTGAACCGATTGAAGAAGTCATTCAACTCGTTCGCCCTCTCCACTGTCCCCTCAATGACTCTGGTCTTTGTATTGTGGCCTGTGATGGTTTTCACACCTTCCCAGACCTCCCTCATGCTGTTCTCCTTCAGCTTCTGCTCCACCTTTCTCCTGTAGCTGTCCTTAGCTTCCCTCATGCAGCGTTTCACCTCCTGCTGTGCTGCTTTCATTGCCTCCCTATCCCTGCTCCTGAAGGCAGCCTTCTTCTTGTTGAGGACAGCTTTGACTTCCTGTGTTACCCATGGTTTGTTATTTGGGTAACACCGTACAGTCTTAGCGGGGGAGACCATGTCTGCACAGAAGTTGAGGTAATCTGTCAGACAGTGTGGGCTAAGCAGCACATCCTGGTCCGTGATGTCATAACAGTCCCTGAGGGCATCTTCCATTTCAGGGGACCACCTCCTGATGGAGCTAGTTGTTGCAGGCTGCCTTTGAACCAGGGGGGTGTACTTCAGCTGTAGAAGAACCAGGTTGTGGTCAGACTTCACTAGTGGGGGGAGGGGTGTGACTCTGTATGCATCCCTCACATTACCATACAACAAGTCAATTGTCCTGTTGTTCCTTGTTGGACAATCCACAGCCTGGTAAAAAGCAGCCAAAGTAGAGTCCAAAGTAGCATGATTAAAGTCCCCAGAAATGATGATAAATGCCTCAGGGTGCTGTGTCTGCAGCCTTGCTGTGACAGAGTGAATCCTCTCACATGCAGCAGCTGCGTCTGCCCTCAGAGGGATGTAAACACAGATGGTGATCATGTGACTGAACTCCCTCGGCAGATAATATGGCCGCAGGCTAACGGCTAGCAGCTCCAAGTCCGGGCAACATAAAACTGTCTTTACGGAGATATGTCCCGGGTTACACCAGCGGTTGTTGACATAAATGATGAGTCCCCCACCTTTGCTTTTCCCGCATGTGTTAGTGTCTCTGTCGGCTCTCACAGCAGTGAATCCCTGCAGGTCCACATTAGCATCTGGTACAAGGTGTGTTAGCCATGTCTCCATAAAGATAAATAAGCTGCTCTCCTGGTAAATCTGCTGGTTGTTCAGAGCGGAAAGCTCGTCGACTTTATTCGGCAGCGAGTTCACATTCCTCATGATAATGGAGGGAATGGATGGTTTGTAGCGCCACCGGTTGTCCGCTAGCCTAGCGGACAACGTGGCTGCGTAGAAGAAGGGTCCGGGTACTGAACTGGCCAGCCTGCAGTCCAGATCTTTCACCCATAGAAAACATTTAGTGCATCATAAAATGGAAGATACGAAAAAAAAGACCCAAGACAGTTGAGCAACTAGAATCCTACATTAGACAAGAATGGGTTAACATTCCTATCCCTAAACTTGAGCAACTTGTCTCCTCAGTCCCCAGACATTTACAGACTGTTGTAAAGAGAAAAGGGGATGTCTCACAGTGGGAAACATGGCCTTGTCCCAACTTTTTTGAGATGTGTTGTTGTCATAAAATTTAAAATCACCTAATTTTTCTCTTTAAATGATACATTTTCTCAGTTTAAACATTTGATGTGTCATCTATGTTCTATTCTGAATAAAATATGGAATTTTGAAACTTCCACATCATTGCATTCCGTTTTTATTTACAATTTGCACTTTGTCCCAACTTTTTTGGAATCGGGGTTGTAATATTATTATTCTATTCAGGATGATTTTGTGTCCTTTTAAATATTTTGCTCAGACACTCATCAGAAGCTTCGCTTTTAGGCAGTGACTAAATATATAAATATATGTTAATTAAAGAATGGCATTTCTTATTGTTCAAACTTTTATAGTTGCATGTAATATCATGGAACATCCATGAAGCAAGTTACTTTACAGTTATTCCATGAAATCGAGTCGTACATGAGCTGATAGCTGATGAGGCGCGTAGCACCGAGTTGTCTATAAGCCATGTACGACAAGATTGAGTGGAATAACTGTTTTATTCTATCCACATTCACTGGATTTTGAGAAACAGAGCATCGTTATTTTTATTTTTTGCAAATTCGATAAATAAAATCTTTATACAAAACGTCCGACAAAGTCATTTCCGCTTAGAATGTCAACAAATCAGCAAATGACAGGAGCAATTTGTAAAAAATGCGATGATAATAATTTTTGAAAAATAAAAAAGATATGTTCTTACCATTAAATACTTTCATTCCATATTTTGTTGCTTTTTTTTTGTTTGTTTGGTTGTTATTGTAGGGTTTTTTTGGGGGGGGTTCTTCTTCTTTAGGGTTTTTTTGGCAGAAAACTTAAAGGTGCATTACTGTCACCGACTGGGCTGGAGTGTGGAACAGGAGATACTGGGAGAGAAAAAAAACTATATTCTTTTTGCTATTTCTGTTTCTTTTAACTACTTGATAAGAATTTTGGGGGTTTTGTTTTTGAGTAGAGTTTTTATTTCCTCCTCAGTTGGTTCAGTAACACGCTCCGCCATTTTGTTTTTCTCTACTCACGGTATATGAGCTGATACCCTCGTCGTAGAGTAGCCAATCGGAGTGCACGATTGCTCATATCCAGTGAACGTGGATAGAATAATTCCTGTTATCTCCATACAGCTATAAAAAGTCGTTCCTTTACCAGTCTCTCTCTTTTTTTATCTCTTTATTGAAGTTTAATAAGACAAAAAAATAAACACACTTTTGCCTTGTTACCAAGAAACCTTGAAGTGTAACCTGCTCTTTCCTGAACACATTCCCATGTCGGAAAACCGAAAGTTACAGCTTTTTAGCTTGGACTGGTACAAACCACTGACACTGGAGACTCCTTCCAAAAATGACGCATCATTTTTTTTCGGTTTAGAGAAATGAGCACATTAATATAAACTTTGATTTGAGTTCAAGCAGGAACTACTGTCAGAGCTGCTGTTATACAAGATTAATCAACATCTGTAAGTGGTTTATCATATTCAATAAATCAATCACTACTTTCTCATTTCCGTTCATAATAACAATCTGAATTGCAGAAGTGTTGGATTGAGCTTTGGCTCACATCTACAGATCACAGGAAGAGTGGCAATTCACGTTTCCACTTATATACTAACAACTTTTAATGGTGGAACAGATGAGCGTTAATCTCACTGACTGGTGTTAATCTTAAAATCAGTGGCACCAGGAAGATGAAGGTGACATTCTTTGCATTTACTTTTGCATTTGCGATGTTAATTTTATCACTGTTTGTGCTTGACACATCAGTTTTGACGAAAAATACAACACTGTGTGATGTTGACTGCCTAATCTGTAAATCAACAGAACCAGTGTGTAAGATCAGGACAGCAATATCGAAGTGTGTTTGCAATCAAAACAACAGCGCGTTTTTATCTCGGCTTGATCTCTTTGTATCAACTCTCAAGGGCCAGAATGTGAATGTGAATATTCAGAACTAAACAACCTGCAATTCTTGGGGAAAAAAATGACTGGAACCCGATGTGTTCTTCTGTTCTGCTGTTGCATGCTGAGATGCTTTTCTGCTCACCACGGTTGTAAAGAGTGATTATATGAGTTACAATATCCTTCCTGGAAAAAAAAAGCTCGAACCAATCTGCCCATTTTCCTCTGACCTCCCTGTCTTATCAACAAGGCGTTTGTTTTTTCCACCCACAGAACCGCCGCTCGCTCACTCGATGCTTGTTTTTCGCACCATTCTATCTGTGTAAACTCTCGAGACTGTTGTGTGTGAGAACCCCAGGAGGAGATCAGCAGTTTCTGAAATACTCAAACCAAAAATACTCATCTGGCTCAAACTAACACCCATGCCACAGTGAAAAAAGGCACACTTCACCATGAGATCACAATTTTTCCCATTCTGGTGCTTGAACCTCGTGAACATTAACTGAAGCTCTTGATGTGTATCTGCATGATTTGACGCTTTGTGCTGCTGTCAAGGGATCGGCTGATTAGAGAACCACATCAAACACCAGCAGGTGGGTGTATGGGTGTTCCAAATAAAGTGGCCGGTGAGTGTATATTTAATTTAGGAATCTGTAAAACCCTCTTGTTCTGTTTAGTACTTAAGAATAGATGTGCCATTGTGTCATATTGCAGCAATGGTGAATGCACAATATGATGTCATATCCTGATACACTACCGTTCAAAAGTTTGGGGTCACCCAGACAATTTTGTGTTTTCCATGAAAAGTCACACTTTTATTTCCCACCATAAGTTGTAAAATGAATAGAAAATATAGTCGAGACATTTTTCTGGCCATTTTGAGCATTTAATCGACCCCACAAATGTGATGCTCCAGAAACTCAATCTGCTCAAAGGAAGGTCAGTTTTATAGCTTCTCTAAAGAGCTCAACTGTTTTCAGCTGTGCTAACATGATTGTACAAGGGTTTTCTAATCATCCATTAGCCTTCTGAGGCAATGAGCAAACACATTGTACCATTAGAACACTGGAGTGAGAGTTGCTGGAAATGGGCCTCTATAGACAGCGTGCACATGACGTCACGAGGTCACGTGATATTTGTTTATCCGCCATTTTGGACGGCAAGGTCGTGCATAGAACTTCGATGAACCCGTTCTAATTATCAAGTGTGTGGGAGTAGATCTTTCGAGAATGGTTATATCTTGTTCAGCATTTGGTTGTACCAATAGACAGGGCCAAAAGGAGGGCCTGTTATTTTATAGATTCCCCGCAGACGAGGAGAGACACGCAAAATGGGTGTCCGCTGTGCGAAGAGAAAACTGGAACCCCAGTTCTACCAGCCGAATTTGTATTGAACACTTCATATCAGGTAGGTGTAATCTTCTAATTCAATACTCCTAGTACATCTGTTAAGTTGATTTTCGGATTGAATGATAACTGCATACTTAGAAACTAGACAGTCTCTAACGTTTAAAATGGCTATGCCTAGCCCTACTACCCTGGCCTAGTCTATGACAATGTTTTATCTTTTTGGCTCATATATGCCTTTGAAAGGCCAATCCATAGTAGGGATGGCGAAAACTAAAAAAAATCTTGACCGACCACCGAGCCTCATTAGCCGGTTAAAGTCGGTTAACCTATGAGTTTAAACAGGGATGCAAACGGCGGATGCCGCCTTTTTCACGGCTGAATCGTGCAGAATCGATTTTTTTTTTTTTTTTTTGGGGGGGGGGGGGGTGTTGGAGTGTCTGAATAATTTCATCAGAGTAAATTCTGTATTAAAATTACTAAATAAGCGATAAAACATCCTGCATAGTCTCTTTATGATAAACGTCTTAATGCCACTTACCCGTGAGGTTATCAAGTAGACTTCCTTCTTCGGAACCTTCCAGAGGTATAGTTGAGATATCCATCCCACAACAAAATATTTATAAGCTTCCAGGCTCTTGTAAGCTTTGAGGGCTTTGCCAGTGTAACACAATTCACGATTAACGAGAAAATTGTAAATGTCGTGGTAGGCCAGATCGGGCAAATCGCCCGCACCGCAGCTCCGAATTTCCCTGAACAAGGATTGCGGCAAGTTGTACGGATCTGCAATCCCCAACCTGGAACACTTTTCCACATAACGCTGCCTCACGTCACCTTCAAGATGCTGAACAAACTTAGACAAGTAATCGGACGATGTAGATGGGGTATTTTCCGAATTTTCTTGGGGATTACTCCCTGGATCCATTATGCTCACGCAAGGTAAACAATCCTGAAGCCGTCCAATATGGCAGAGTAGGCGGAGTAAACACGGACGGGTCACATGACTGCACATCCTCTATACACCTATGTAGATATTGCACCAAAAACCAGACATTTGCAGCTAGAATAGTCATTTACCACATTAGCAATGTATAGAGTGGATTTCTGATTAGTTTAAAGTGATCTTCATTGAAAAGAACAGTGCTTTTCTTTCAAAAAGAAGGACATTTCAAAGTGACCCCAAACTTTTGAACGGTAGTGTATATTTCATATATTTGCTAATGAATACTGAGTACTGGAGATAGTCGAATTGTCGATGTATCCATGGCAACTCTTAGAAAAGCATATCCGGACGTTTATCAGACATCACTGTCTCAGCTTTCAGTGCTCTCAGACTGAACTGATCTGCGCATGTTGTTTTTTTTATTTAAGAAATGAAAACAAGATTTTCCAATTTTATTCAATAGAAATCTGATTAGGGTCTGATCTGGCTCTGATCTCATTCACTGCTGGCTCTGGGTGCAGCAGTAAAAGCGCACATCGTTGAGTGATGAGTCATCCAGAGCGCCCTGGTATGACTCCATCTTGGTCTGGATGCCACAGATGCCCCCATTGTGACAGACCTCACTCCAGGCTCCGTAATCGCCCCAGGACATGCCCCGGCCCTCCAGCGTCGGGTTGCTGCTGCAGCGGAAGCGGATGTTGTTGGCGCTCGTGTCATCACCAAAGATGCCCTGGTGAGGTTCCACGCGCAGTTGGAATGAGGTCAATGTACCAGAAGGGCACCACTGTGGCTCCATCCATTCACCAAAACTGACAAAGAGAAAGCAGAAAAAAGGTCAAACGTAGTCAATTTGACATTTGGTGTTTGCTATAATCATCGACTTGCATCAAACAACGTACAGATCTCACGCTAGTGAGGTGATGTTAAAAATGAAAAGCTGATTTAGCGTATATGATTGAAGGGTTTTGTTTTGTTTAAGAAACCAGCCACATTAGTCTTTCATTGTAATTTAAACAAAATGTTAGTAATTTAAAGCTAGACTCTGTTCGATTTCATAAAATCAGTGAAATTTAGTTCCGTCTGAAATGTGGTCATTGTGATATATGTTTATTTCTGTAATATCTCTCAAAATATCAGGCCATTCTGTTCTGTAGCTGGGAAGTTATTTAATTTGAGGGGATTAAAGCAAATAATGTGCATGAAATCGCTCGCTTCGCGCAGTCAAGCAGACAGAGGAAGTCCGTGTGTGTGTGTGCGCATGCGCAGGTTTACCTTTGAGCGTGCACTGACAGTTCCATCATTCTGTCGCTAAACGAACAGCTGATCACACCGAGGTGCTCGCTGAGCACCGATATTTATTAGTTTGATATTTCCTGTGTTTCCTTTCCTTCGTATAGAACATAACGTTTTTTCTTCTCGCTGTCTTTCCGTTACTGTAGTCGGTCTTTCACGTTTCATTCGCACACTCACGTCCTCCATTTTTCTCTCCTGTTTCAAATTTGTATCCCACAATGCCTTGTGTGAACGGGGAAAGCCCACCACGTCATGCATGATGTAATATCTTGTATCGGGTCATGGTGAAGCAGGAAAAAATAGCGGAGAATTTAGGGTCACGTGGAGATAAATTCATGAATTGTTCTACTTTAAAAAAACACCTAATAAAATTGGAAGTCTGAGATTCGAATTCAGTTGCTTTCGGTCACTAAACAAAAATAATTAGGTGTCAGGGAAAATTCTTTTTATGACCTACACTTGAAAAATCTGAAAGCTAGTCTAGCTTTAATTTACAGGTCATTCTAGAATTCGGGGTACATTTTGCATCTCCAAGATAAACCTTTTTTTATTTTTCACAAAATAAAACTTTATTGAATCAGTTTTGGGGCGGCACGGTGGTGTAGTGGTTAGCGCTGTCGCCTCACAGCAAGAAGGTCCGGGTTCGAGCCCCGTGGCCGGCGAGGGGCTTTCTGTGCGGAGTTTGCATGTTCTCCCCGTGTCCACGTGGGTTTCCTCCGGGTGCTCCGGTTTCCCCCACAGTCCAAAGACATGCAGGTTAGGTTAACTGGTGACTCTAAATTGACCGTAGGTGTGAATGTGAGTGTGAATGGTTGTCTGTGTCTATGTGTCAGCCCTGTGATGACCTGGCGACTTGTCCAGGGTGTACCCCGCCTTTCGCCCGTAGTCAGCTGGGATAGGCTCCAGCTCGCCTGCGACCCTGTAGAACAGGATAAAGCGGCTAGAGATAATGAGATGAGATGAGATGAATCAGTTTTGAACAATAATGCAAATTATGACTTTCACTAATAGCAGTGCTCGATGTACATTTTTGACCCAATTTATCCATAAAGTATTAACTCAATAACCCCCACCACTCCTCCCCCACATTATTGGCCGTCTTCGACTCCTGATTCATCCATTCAACTCGAATAAACAGGAAGTGATTCAGTCTAACAATCTGTTTTTTGGGGCGTATTCTATTAACTGTTATAAAATTAATTGCATAGAAAGTCTATTTTCTGTATTATGTGAAATTTCAGTCATAAAAATATATATATTTTTTTTATCCGTCCCAATGTTCTTGTCAACTCTGTTACAATATAAAACCGCAAAAAATCTGCAAAGACTTTTAATAATACGTATGACACCTGCACCGAGTGATGTCACTTCCTCTGGTGGGAAACTTCAGAAAGGCAGTGAGGTATGTTCCGTTTCTTCTGTCATTAATTTGAACAAAATGTTGAAGATACACCAACAGGAGATTAATTATTCATCAACTCTGTTATTCTGATATTGGAGCGAATCTCTCACTCGTTTTTTAAAAAACACTAATATGATTAAAATCCATAAAATTCCATTTTTATACATGCCGCGTGGTAGCTAGTTTAAGGTTAGAATGTGGAGTTCAGGCACAAAATGATGGAAAATGTCAACTCTGTTCCCATCAGTTCTGTTAATGGATTGCCCAGTTTGACGATAACAGAGCTGACGATGACGAACAGGGTCAACACTTAAAATGTACCCTCAATTACAGAACAGGCCAGATGTACTACAGATGTGTCATATGTAAATGAGTCG
This sequence comes from Neoarius graeffei, assembly GCF_027579695.1. Lineage (NCBI taxonomy): Eukaryota > Metazoa > Chordata > Actinopteri > Siluriformes > Ariidae > Neoarius > Neoarius graeffei. Next base: position 59,393,796 of record NC_083587.1, read on the forward strand.
ACTCTTTGAGCCGACTCTTTTTGATGAGCGTGAAAGCTGACTCACATATAGGTACGAGCTTTTTTTTTTGTTAAGATGGAGCCAATGTTTTAAATATTGTTGTGTAAGTTAATCAAAGTACTTCTTTTAATGTTTTCTTCATCTCTTTGCTGCTTGTTGAGGATGTGCTGTATTATGGATAATGAGCTATCAGGACAAATGAATCTTCTTAATGAATCACTGACACAGCAGGAACATAAACATTAATTCTGAGATGTTTGCTGTATTTGTTTCAAAGCTTGGTGAAATATTGGAAACTTGTCCAAAAAAAAAAAAAATGGAAATGATCCATTTGGGATGAACAAGTTGGCTCTTATTAGTGAATAAGATCAAATGAATTCACTGAAAAAGAGCCTGAGTTTTCATTCCTGCTTTATATGCCTTACCACGCCCTGTGGTGAATGAAGCCTGCATCGAAGTGGGTTTAAGTTGAGTTCATGTTTTATAGATGACAGTAAGTCACACTGTGTCCTAAACCACATGAGTGAGTCTGGAGGCCGTGAAGAACTGGATGTGGTTTGAGGTGGATGTTTATGAAAAAAGATTTCAGGTGAGATTTTAATGCCATTCATGATAGCACCCTCATCCAAGTCCAAGAAACAAACATCAGGATAATAAACATCTGTATCTGGGCAACTACGAATAGCAAATATTTGGAAAACGGTAAGTGGAAAATAGTGTGAATTTGATTCTTTACCAACGTTTTCTTTAAGAAAACAAAGTATTTTTCAATTCAATTCAACTTTATTCACACACAATATATAATATGAGAAGAAAATTTACGAAAAAGTTTAATACTGTAATGGATGATATATCATAGAAAAAGAATTTACAAACAGTAGTGACTACCATTATTGATGTAAGGTGTGTGGGGCTGATGAAATAATTCCATGTCAAACTACAATTTTATTATTATTATTTTTTTAATGTTAGAACACGGCGGCATGGTGGTGTAGTGGTTAGCGCTGTCGCCTCACAGCAAGAAGGTCTGGGTTCGAGCCCCGTGGCCGGCGAGGGCCTTTCTGTGCGGAGTTTGCATGTTGTCCACGTGGGTTTCCTCCGGGTGCTCCGGTTTCCCCCACAGTCCAAAGACATGCAGGTTAGGTTAACTGGTGACTCTAAATTGACCGCAGGTGTGAATGAGTGTGAATGGTTGTCTGTGTCTATGTCTCAGCCCTGTGATGACCTGGCGACTTGTCCAGGGTGTACCCCGCCTTTCGCCCGTAGTCAGCTGGGATAGGCTCCAGCTTGCCTGCGACCCTGTAAAAGGATAAAGCGGCTAGAGATAATGAGATGAGATGTTAGAACAAGAGAACTACAGTGTCTTGTAAAAGTATTCATCCCCCTTGGTGTTTGTCCTGTTTTGTCGCATTACAAGCTGGAATTAAAATAGATTTTTGGAGGGTTAGCACCATTTGATTTACACAACATGCCGACCACTTTAAAGGTGAAAACTGTCATTTTATTATGACACAAACAATAATTAGGATGAAAAAACAGAAATCTGGAGTGTGCATACTGTAGGTATTCACCCCCCAAAGGCAATACTTTGTAGAGCCATCTTTTGCTACAAACTGGTCCAACTCCTTCAACTTAGATGGGTTGCGTTGGTGTACAGCAATCTTCAAGTTATGCCACAGATTCTCAATTGGATTGAGGTCTAGTCTTTGACTAGGCCATTCCAAGACATTTAAATGTTTCCCTTTAAACCACTCCAGTGTAGCTTTAGCAGTATGTTTAGGGTCATTGTCCTGCTGGAACGCGAACCTTCGTCCCAGTCTCAAACCTCTGGCCGACTCAAACAGGTTTTCCTCCAGAATTGCCCTGTATTTAGTGCCATCCATCTTTCCTTCAGTCCTGACCAGCTTTCCTGTCCCTGCAGATTAAAAATATCCCCACAGCATGATGCTGCCACCACCATGCTTCACTGTAGGAATGGTGTTCTCAGGGTGTTAGGTTTGCACCACACATGGCATTTCCCATGATGTATATATGTAGTATATGGGATACTTTTTATAACCCAACCCTGATCTATACTTCTCCACAACTTTGTTTCTGACCTATTTAGAGCGCTCCTTGGTTCTCATGTTGCTCGCTTAGTAGTGTTGCAGAGTCAGGTGATCATGTGACACTTTGATTGCACATAGGTGGATCTTAATCAACTAATTATGTTACTTATGAAGTGAATTGGTTGGGCCAGCTCTTATTTAGGGGTTTCATATGAAAGGGGGTGAATACCTATGCACGCTCCAGGTTTCTGGGGCTTTTTTTTAATCTTAATTATTGTTTGTGTCACAGTTAAAAAAATAACGTGCACCTTTAAAGCAGTAGACATGTTGTGTAAATCACACGGTGCTAACATTCCAAAAATCCATTTTAATTCCAGCTTGTAATGCGACAAAACAGGACAAACACCAAGGGGGAAGAATACTTTTGCAAGACACTGTAAATACACTATACTTATTTACACACAACTCTATGTATACTCATGCTAACACAAACACTGAGCCGATATTTTATCATACTGCAAGTGGAGAGGGTGAGCAGCACCAAGTTTCTGGGTGTGCACATCTCTGAAGACCTGTCCTGGAACAACAACACCGCATCACTGGCTAAAAAAGCCCAACAGCGTCTGTACTTCCTCCGCAAACTGAGGAGAGCAAGAGTCCCGGCCCCCATCATGCACACATTCTACAGAGCCACCATCGAGAACATCCTGACCAGCTGCATCACCGTGTGGTACGGCGCCTGCACCGTGTCCTGCTGCAAGACTCTGCAGCGCATCGTGAGAGCAGCTGAGAAGATCATTGGTGTCTCTCTCCCTTCTCTTATGGATATTTATAACTCCCGCCTCACCCGCAAAGCCATCAGGATTGCAGGTGACCCCACCCACCCATCTCACAGCCTCTTCAGCCTGCTGCCGTCGGAGAGGAGACTGCGGAGTCTCCGGGCCAAAACCAGCAGGCTCAAGGACAGTTTCTTTCACCAGGCGGTCAGGAGGCTCAACTCCCTCCCTGTTCTGCCCCTCCTGCCCCCTCTGCCCCCTATTCTGCTCGCACACCCCCCTTCAGCATCTGACATGTCATCCTCACAGTTCCCCCCCCCAACACACACACACACACATCTCATTGTTCATTAACACACTGAACTCAGGGACCGCACATCTCACTTTACCTCGCTCATTTGCACTATTCCGCACTACCTCATCTTAACAGCTGCTAGTTTGTTTATTCTGCTTATTTCATGTTTACCTGCTATACCTCAAGTGCCCTTGACTGTTTGGTTATTTGTACCAATTTATATGTGTGTGTGTGTGTGTGTGTGTGTGTGTATATGAGTGTTTAGTCTAGTTAATATCTAGAGTGTTTACACTGTTTATATTGTCTGAGTGTTTAGTCTGTCTTGTTCTTATCTAGTGTTTATACTGTTTATATTGGGTTTTTTTTTCTCAATTATTCTATTTTTATTTATTGCATTGCCAGTTTGCACCGTGGGTCAGAGAGGACTGAAATTTCATCTGTGCTGTATGTCGAGCATGTATAGCATATTTGACAATAAAGTTGACTTGACTTGATAATAGAATTTTTCAAGTTTTAAGAAAGAAATGCTTATTGTTGGTTTAAAATAAGATATGATTTTAAGGCTGATTTAAATAATGGAAGTGATCTGAAGTTTTTGATTCTTGTGGAAATTCCTTCCCAGAGTTTGAAGACGGAAAACTGAAAGGAAAAAATTTACCATAATTTGTCTTGGCAGGTGGACAAACACTATTCCTCTGAGCTGAAAATCTGGTGTTGTAAGAATGTTTCAGGTGACATTGGGCATACCTAACCACCTGTGTTTTCTTTCTCTCCCCCCCACCCCAAATCTGTCCCTCTGAGTTACATGGAGTCAACAGGAAATCTTTTGGTGGAGAGGGTGGAGACCTCGACTGGCTATCGTAGCCTGCAGGGAATCGGCCGTCAGACATTCTGTCGCATGTCCCAGACCCGGTGAAATGTAACTGAATTGTCTTGGCCAGCCCTAAGGGTCCCATCTGCATCTCATCATTGCTGAGGAGTGTGCTCCCATCACCCAATCAAGCATCCAGCCAGAGCAGGTCATGATATATTTTTTACCATATTAACATGCCATTGTGTGTTATGCCTGATGTAAAGACTCTCGTCTCTGCGAGCCTACCACACAGATTTAATACTTGTCATTTTTAGGGCATACCTAACAACGTGTTTTCTTTCTCTCTCCCCCCCCAATCTGTCCCTCTGAGTTACATGTTGATCCTGGGATTGAGATGCTGGCCTCTTCTGCCCCTCGGACCTGCTTGATCCATCCTGGTGCCCTGTGTCTGGTCGGAGTTTTATCGCACCGCTCCTGTGAAGGACGGCCCCATGAGCACAGTTGAGGGTTATACCTGTTAAAACTGTTAATATTATAGTCAGGCTGTCTGTTGTTGCCCAAATGAGGATGGGTTCCCTTTTGAGTCTGGTTCCTCTCGAGGTTTCTTCCTCATGTCGTCTGAGGGAGTTTTTCCTTGCCACCATCGCCACAGGCTTGCTCATTGGGGATAGATTAGGGATAAAATTAGCTCATGTTTTAAGTCGTTCAAATTCCGTAAAGCTGCTTTGCGACAATGTTTATTGTTAAAAGCGCTGTACAAATAAACTTGATTTGATTTGAATGTTGTTCTTTAGCCTTCATTTCATCATTGTTGACTTAAATAATACACAGATCCAATTTTCTGACAGGATTTATTTGAAAGGCTTAATCTAGACTAGCATTCATAATCTGAGGCGGTTTGTGAAAACTACACCCTGATCTTAATCGATACAGTGCTGAGAGCAAAATGAACCTTTACTTCCAGTCCAGTGGAGTTCACCAAAGTTCACTCATACACACTGTTCACGGCTAGTTACTGATGATGTGTCTGTCGCAGAAGAACTAGACTCCAGTCTAAGTGGGTTTTATGGGAAGCCCAGAGAGACACAAAGCTATAATCCCAACACCAGTTTCACTTTAATCATGTAGACTACATCTAATCAATGCTGTGTCCATTAGTGGACATCTCTAATGATCCTTCAATTACCCAATAAGACCAGGCCTTTTTTATTATACCCCCACTCCAAAGGAGGGGGGGAGGGGGGTGGTACACTGGTTTATTTACCTCTGTCCGTCCGTATTTCCGTCCATCCGAAACACCCTTTTTCTGAGCAACCACAAATCATAGCCACTTGGTACCAAACTTCAGCTTGGGGTTCTACACTGTGTTTACCGTTTTCAGGTCTGTCGCACATTGACTTCCTGTTTACAAAACGTATAGCGTGGATTTACAAAATTTTCTTAACACTTTTCTCAGCAACTACAAATCACAACTGCTTGATATTTTGTACTGAGCTTCGGCTTGGGGTTCTATACCGTGTGTACCATTTTCAGGTCTGTCGCACATCGACTTCCTGTTTACCGACTGAATGTATTTACAAAATCTATAGCATGGATTTACAAAATTTTCTTAACACTTTTCTCAGCAACTACACTGAACAAAAATATAAACGCAGTGGTCCATATTTTATGAAATACAAATGTTCAGATAGAAATTCATTTTCATTTTCTATGTGCCCGAGCCCAGTCCAAACGAGAACGTCGTCGCCCAGCAGTCAGGTCCAATCCTCGATGAGGTCTACGTGCATGGAGGCCAGCTTCTCTGAGTCGGTTTCTCACAGTTTGACTGCTGACCCTGCGATTGTGTCTCCCCATGGTCTCATCTGCGGTCCGTGTTGCAGTCCGGCACCGATCACGCAGGTGGGTCAGACGGATATGCCGGTCTTGTGCTGGAGTGGTGACACGTGGCCTGCGTGCATGTGGCATGTTGTCTGTGGTGCCATGCTGCTGAAATCGTCGTCGGAGGCAGACTATCGTGGAATAGCACCCCCAATTGACGCCCTACAGCTCTGATGGACATTCCAGCCTGCAGCATGCCAATGGCTCGTTCCCGGTTGATTCTGGTCATCTGTGGCATCTTGACATTTGAACATTTTTGTCACTTTAGGGTGGCCTTTTATTGGCCCCACATAAAGGATGGTCATGACATGCATTACTCAGTGAAATTTTTGTCTGCAATGGTCACACCCGACTGGATCATGGATTATCTCAAGTCTGGTCACTGCTCAGAACTTGAGTAGAGGGACTTTTTTTTTTTTCCAAAAAATGTTTACTGGTATGCTATACTATCATTTGAAGTGGGCAGAAAAAAAAAATCAGTATCAGATGTACAAAATAAATAAAATCTTTAGGTGCTGCGTTTATATTTTTGTTCAGTGTACAAATCACAACTGCTTGATATTTGGTACCAAGCTTCAGCTTGGGGTTCTATACCGTGTATACTGTTTTCAGGTCTGTCGCACATCGACTTCCTGTTTACCAACTGAATGTATTTACGAAACATATCGGGTGGATTTTGACACCATTTCAAAATGACAGTTGACCAGGATGCTATTTGAAATCCCTGGGGAGAGACACGGCTCTTTACTTACTTGTTTCAGGGTTCATTATTTGTTGAAGTCAACATTCATAATAAGTGTCCTATTCCTTCGATTGCTTGCATCTGGATAGAAGCGAGAGCGGGGGGATACGTAAGTAAGCAGTAGCTCACCGTTGATTTTGTTTTGCCCCTTTAAATATCATGAACATAGTTTATAGCCATGTCTGTCTGTAATTCTTGCATTGGGATGAGGGGGGTATTATAATTATACCACAGTATTTGACGTTATACCTGACTGGTCGGATGCTATAGTTCTAGCTCTAAATCATAGGTTTATATTAAAAGGGCCCAGCTCACCCTTCCCTGAATCCAATCATGTGATCACTACTAAACAAGGCTGTGTTCTCACACCGACACTTTTTGGCATCTTCTTTGCTGTACTCCTGAAACATGCTTTTGGGACATCCATGGAAAGGATCTACCTCCGTACAAGATCTGATGGGAAACTATTCAACCTATCAAGACTACGTGCAGCTTCCAAAGTCCTTACTACATGCTTACGCGACTTCCTTTTCACAGACAATGCAGGTATCGCCGCCCACACTGAGGACGAATCGGTGAAGCTTGTACCGATTTTGGTCTCACCAATAGTCTCAAGAAAATGCAAGCAATGGGTCAGAACCAGGGCTTTGAACCAGAATTTTTTTCCTATTGGTTCGTTCCGAACAGAAACGGAATTTTAACGTTTCTGGTTTTGGGTTCCACCATTAAATAGACGTTCCCGAACCGGTTAGAACAAAAAAATTTCATTCCAGGAACGGTTAATTACGTTCCCTGTCAGCTGTTTAACAAATGGCTATAAAATTATGTCTCTGTCTCATCCAGCTTAAGCCAAATGTAGGCTAATTCTATTACAACCTTCATTAAATAAGACAAGAAATAATTCAAAACAATTATTATTTCAAATGTTGGCGATTTGGATTCTCAGTATGTCTTCCCATCTACACAAACAGAAAAAGTGCCAAAAATGAAAGATAATTCGTTTAGTGTGTTATCAAAGGCTAGTCAGGCCCTATGCATTGATAGGCTAACAGAGGTTAACGTCATTTAATGTTCGCGAGCCTCTCATTAACGTGGACAAATATATTGATATCGTGTTTGAAACTGACATTTTTGAATAACGACAGACTGCAATATTTACCTCTTATTTAAGATGTGGAGACGTGATAGTAGTCCACCCTCCCGCTCTCTCCATTCAGTCAGCGAACGTCACACAGGAAGTGAACCCCAGCGGGTCATAGAAACTTGCGCAGGAGAAGAATGACTTTTTTATTTGTAGGCTACGGAAACTTTGAGGAACGAAATAAAAACCGGTATTAACCGGTTACCATTATTTTTAATAAGCGTTTCTGTTCCGGAACATAAAAAATAATAAAGTTTCTGGTTTCGTTTCTGTTCCATGTGAAATAGAAAAATAGGTTTTCGTTTTCGTTCCTTGAACCGGTTCAAAGCCCTGGTCAGAACATCAAGAAACCGCCCACTACAACAATCTCCAATCAAGCATTAGAAGTAGTCAATGACTTTGTTCCCTGGGTTTGACCATCTCCGACTCCCTCTCTCTTGACTCTGAGTTGAATAAACACATCAGTAAGGCTGCTACGACGATGCCAAGACTAATGCAAAGAGTTTGGAACAATAGAAAGCTAACTGTATGCACAAAGATCAAGGTCTACAATGAATGCGTCATCAGCAGTCTACTACACAGTAGTGAGATGTGGACCCTTAGAGCCTGTCAGAAAAAAAGGCTAAATATGTTCCATATGTGAAATCTTCGACAAATACTCAACATTAAGTGGCAGGATAAAATCCCAAACAACTCAGTCTTGGAATATGCAGAAGAAGAAACCTTTATTTGTCACACGCACACTTCAAGCACAGTGAGATTCATCCTCTGCATTTAACCCATCTGAAGCAGTGAACACACGCGCACACACCCAGAGCAGTGGGCAGCAGCACTACAGCGCCTGGGGAGCAGTCAGGGGTTAAGTACCTTGCTCAAGGGCACTTCAGCCCAAGGCCACCCCATGTTAACCTAACTGCATGTCTTTGAACCGTGGGGGAAACCGGAGCACCCGGAGGAAACCCACGCTGACACGGGGAGAACATGCAAACTCCACACAGAAAGGCCCTCGCCGGCCACGGGGCTCGAGCCCAGAAGATGGCGGCGCTGGTGTTTTCACGTTTGTCTGCGTAGTTTGTGTTTGTATCTGTGTTTTTTGTAAGTTTGATGGGCTACCTGATTCGGAATAACTTTCATCCTGGGTCTCAGAACTGGACTAACAACTTGGTGTTGGTAAACAGTAGGCTAAACAGCAACATAGCCTACTTTTATAACAACGAAGCAAACTGGACTGGTCTGGGTGCATTAGCAACATGAGGCTATTGGTTTACCTGTTGCTCGCTTATGTGCTGAGCTCACTGGACGTTCTGGGATCTGGTGATGGATCATTCTCCCAAATTCTGGAACTATACTGCTTCCTGATACTGGCGGCTTTACATCAATCCACATGGCGTTATCGGTTTTTCCTGCCTGTTCTATTGAGACCCTGCACAAATACGAGCTTCTTAGTTGGGCAGAAATATGGCAGTTCATCTCCTGCAGGCGCGACCAGAGAGTCGGCACTGCCTGCCCGACAAGATCAGCAGGCTTTTGGATTATTCTACTCCTGTTCCTATCAGGTAACATCCATCCCAACCCAGGCCCAGAACTGATTGAGCTCTTGAACCCCGACGACTTAACAAAATAGTAGTGGCTTGCGTTTTATTCATGTCAACATGCACAGCCTGATTAATAAAATCGACGCTCTTCGTCTGTGGGCTAAACTGACAGAAACTGATATATTCATCTTGTCAGAGACACGGCTTAAACCATCAATCACGAACAATATGATTCACATCAAAGGGTATAATCTCTTTAGGACGGATCGTGTGAATAAAGGAGGGGGAGTAGTCATATATGCTAAGGCATCGTTGGACTGTTGTTCCCTCGAAACAATAACAAAGCCAAAGTTCTTCGAACTATGTGCCGTTAAATTAAATCTTCCCAATGGTGCTTCTCTGATTGTGGTAGGATGCTACCGTCCACCATCGGCTGCAGCTGAAGCAACTGCCCTGCTGTCTGACTTTTTGCATAAACCGCCCAACGAGTATATTGTCCTAGGAGACCTGAACTGGGACTGGCTATCGACTTCATCAGCATTAAGTGACTTACATGATCAGTTACTCCTGACGCAACTAGTAGAGTCACCTAGACGCCTCAATCCAAAACGAATGGACAAGTCTACATTAATTGACGTCATTCTGACTAATGCTCCACATAAATACTCAGCTGCTGGAGTTTTTTGTAATGATGTCAGCGATCACTGTATGATTGCCTGTGTTAAAAATTGTAAATTGAAGAAAACCAAGCCACGGTTTATTTTTAAACGAAATTACAAACGTTTTAATGAACAAGCTTTCCTTCATGAAATCTCTCAGAGCGATTTAAACTTGGTTTGTGACATGGATGATGTTGAGCTGGCTTGGAATTATTTTAAAAAGACCTTTTTAGCCATAGTTGACAAACATGCCCCTATTAGAAGATTATAGAGTGAGGGGCAGAGATAATCCTTGGTTTAATGACTCTATTGCAACTGCTATTAGAGAATGGAATGAAGCATGGACTAAAGCAAAAAGAAATAATAATGATAAATGTTGGTTAAATTATAGGGTATTAAGAAACAAATGCACAAGACTAATAAAAAGTACAAAAAGTGAGCATTATCTGAATTTAATAAATGAAAACCTTAATGGGGGCACGGTGGTGTAGTGGTTAGCGCTGTCGCCTCACAGCAAGAAGGTCCGGGTTCGAGCCCCTTAGCCGGCGAGGGTCTTTCTGTGTGGAGTTTGCATGTTCTCCCCGTGTCCTCGTGGGTTTCCTCCGGGTGCTCCGGTTTCCCCCACAGTCCAAAGACATGCAGGTTAGGTTAACTGGTGACTCTAAATTGAGCGTAGGTGTGAATGTGAGTGTGAATGGTTGTCTGTGTCTATGTGTCAGCCCTGTGATGACCTGGCGACTTGTCCAGGGTGTACCCCGCCTTTCGCCCGTAGTCAGCTGGGATAGGCTCCAGCTTGCCTGCGACCCTGTAGGACAGGATAAAGCGGCTAGAGATAATGAGATGAGATGAGATGAGAAAACCTTAATGATCCCAAAAAATTTTGGAAAGCAATTAAATCTTCTTCAGGTGATGTGCCATCCACCACTATTCCTGAAGTTATAATAACAAGCCAAGGTGAAGTCAGGGGTAAACAAAATATAGTAGCTATTTTCAATAAGCATTTTATTCATGCAGGAATAGCTACTCAGTCAATACTTTCAGCCAACCCCATGGATAGTGCAACCTCCATCACAGACTCGTCTAATGTAAGTTTGAATAATTTTAATTTTACTACTATATCTGCCTCTGAAGTACAAAAGGCACTGTTAGGCCTGGACTGTAAAAAAGTCTGCTGGCCCAGACCAGATTGAGCCATATTTTCTTAAAATTGCTGCAAACTTGATTGCTGGTCCTATCTCTTCCATTTTCAATCTTAGTCTATACAGTGTTTCTATCCCTAAGTCATGGAAATCTGCATTTGTCCTCCAACTATCAAAAAGTGGAGACCCGTCAGTCTTAGATAATTACCGGCCAATCTCCAGACTCTCTGTCTTGGCTAAACTGTTTGAGTCTCTTATAAATGAGCAACTGAAACATTTTTTAGCTGATACTTGTATTTTAAGTCCCACTCAGTCCGGTTTCTGACAAGGCCAGAGTACAATTACGATTGTAACCTCAGTTATAAATTATATTGTTAATGCTTTAGATAACAAAAAGTCTTGTGCTGCTCTATTCATTGACTTATCTAAAGCATTCGACACCGTTGACCATCATCATCTTCTGCAAAGATTGCAAAGCATAGGTTTTAGTAGCACTGTGTTAAATTGTTTTTCTAATTACCTGAGTGGTAGAACTCAGTGTGTGGTATTAGATAACTGTACCTCATCCTTGCTAGAAGTAAAAATGGGTGTCCCCCAAGGATCAGTTTTGGGTCTTATTTTATTTTCTAGTTCATCTCATCTCATTTATCTCTAGCCGCTTTATCCTGTCCTACAGGGTCGCAGGCAAGCTGGAGCCTATCCCAGCTGACTACGGGCGAAAGGCGGGGTACACCCTGGACAAGTCGCCAGGTCATCACGGGGCTGACACATAGACACAGACAACCATTCACACTCACATTCACACCTACGGTCAATTTAGAGTCGCCAGTTAACCTAACCTGCATGTCTTTGGACTGTGGGGGAAACCGGAGCACCCGGAGGAAACCCACGCGGACACGGGGAGAACATGCAAACTCTGCACAGAAAGGCCCTCGCCGGCCACGGGGCTCGAACCCGGACCTTCTTGCTGTGAGGCGACAGCGCTAACCACTACACCACCGTGCCGCCCATAGTTTAGGTATGGATCTGAAACAAACAAAGATTCTTCTTTATGCAGATGATACTCTTTTGTACACTTCTGCTACATCATTGAAGGAAGCAAATCATTATCTACAGTCTGCTTTTAGTCAGGTACAAAAATCTTTGGTAGGATTTTTTTTAAATGTTAAAAAAAAACAAAATCAATGGTTTTTACACGTTCACATTCTCTTACAGATTTCACTATTTTAACACAAGATGGTACTCCAGTAGAGAGAGTAACTGCCTACAAATACCTAGGTATTTGGTTGGATGATAAATTGTCTTTTGGGGTCCATATTGAGAGCCTTTAAAAAAAAAAAAACAACTCAGACCCAAGTTAGGTTTATTCTTTAGATTAAAGAAGTGCTTTCCTTTTTCAACAAGGAAAAGGCTGGTGCAGAGCACATTCTTATCAGTGTTGGATTACGGTGACCTAATTTATATGCACTCTACTTCATCTTTATTTAAAAAAAACTAGATGTACTATACCATTCAGCCTTGCGTTTCATTACAGGTGCAGTCGCTCGGACTCACCACTGCATTCTGTATGAAACTGGACAATGGTCCTCCCTCTCTCTCAGAAGGAAATTCCATTTATTGATTTTCATTGTGAAAGCATTAATGGGTAAATTACCCTTCTATATTTCAAACTTACTTACTTACCATAATAGTGTTTATAGGACAAGGTCACCAGAAAAAATACACTACCGTTCAAAAGTTTGGGGTCACCCAGACAATTTTGTGTTTTCCATGAAAAGTCACACTTATTTACCACCATCTCATCTCATTATCTCTAGCCGCTTTATCCTTCTACAGGGTCGCAGGCAAGCTGGAGCATATCCCAGCTGACTACAGGCAAAAGGCGGGGTACACCCTGGACAAGTCGCCAGGTCATCACAGGGCTGACACATAGACAACCATTCACACTCACATTCACACCTACGGTCAATTTAGAGTCACCAGTTAACCTAACCTGCATGTCTTTGGACTGTGGGGGAAACCGGAGCAAACCCACGCGGACATGGGGAGAACATGCAAACTCCACACAGAAAGGCCCTCGCCGGACCCGGGGTTCGAACCCAGGACCTTCTTGCTGTGAGGCGACAGCGCTAACCACTACACCACCGTGCCACCCCTATTTACCACCATAAGTTGTAAAATGAATAGAAAATATAGTCGAGACATTTTTCTGGCCATTTTGAGCATTTAATCGACCCCACAAATGTGATGCTCCAGAAACTCAATCTGCTCAAAGGAAGGTCAGTTTTATAGCTTCTCTAAAGAGCTCAACTGTTTTCAGCTGTGCTAACATGATTGTACAAGGGTTTTCTAATCATCCATTAGCCTTCTGAGGCAATGAGCAAACACATTGTACCATTAGAACACTGGAGTGATAGTTGCTGGAAATGGGCCTCTATACACCTATGGAGATATTGCACCAAAAACCAGACATTTGCAGCTAGAATAGTCATTTACCACATTAGCAATGTATAGAGTGGATTTCTGATTAGTTTAACCTTCATCCTACCAAGTGGGGTCCATCTGGACCCCGCACCTATATGTTTGTTTGCCATTTTAAAAATATGTGACATACTGCCTCACAGTTTTATGAATTTGTCGGAATTTATGTCTTAATTAAAACACTAAAGCACCGGAAGATCAGCTTTTTGCATTGTGAAAGTATAATTAATTTGTTACTGGGGTCCAACCAGACCCCAGAGTAAAGTTTATCTGTCTTTCATTTTATAATTGAATAGCACACTGAAAGTTAACTTCTTTTATGTTCCATAATGAAACTACCAAGGCATTCCTTCTTGGGGTCCGTGTGGACCCCACTGCTGCAATAAGCACAGGCTGCAAAACAAAAGCCCTAAATTATTTTACAATTACTTTTTTGTTTTAAATTCTGTAAGAAAAGACCTAAGTTGTAATCCAGAATGTTTTACAGCTGCATGAGCTGCAAAAATCATGTATATAATGCCAATTTTTTTTGTGGCGCTATAATTTGCTACATGTATGCTAGTTATTGCAATATTATTGCAATGTTATTGCATTTATAATACATCATTGATATTCAGCCATAGTGGATTTTGTTCTTCAGTAAAGTTATGTCTGTTTGCTGCATTGAATTGGTTCTTACTGCATTGATTTCAAGGTATTCCCTCCTGGGGTCCATACGGACCCCGCCTGGTAGTTTGTGTATGTAAAATTGGCTGGTAGGATGAAGGTTAAGTGTGTTCTTTATGCCTTGGGCCCTTTAGTGTATTGCTGTTATTAATACAAGATGTTCTGAACAAAACTTATCTGGTGATTTTGTCTTTATAAGCTTTAATTTTAAAGAAAAGTATTGGGGTCCAAACGGACCCCACATGGTAAGATTAAGATGTAAAATAGCATGGTAGGATGAGGGTTAAAGTGATCTTCATTGAAAAGAACAGTGCTTTTCTTTCAAAAATAACGACATTTCAAAGTGACCCCAACCTTTTGAACGGTAGTGTACTACTAATTATTCCATCAGCAAGAACAGAACTTGGTAAAACAGCTCTCTCATCATATGCACCAAATGTCTGGAATAAACTCCAAAACACTTTAAATCTAGAATCACTTCCATCTTTCAATACTTTTAAAAAACTTTTAATGTCAACTCTGACTGAACAGTGTAATTGTTTTTAACTAGGTGCCCTTTAAGTTGTGTGTCTGTATTAGCTTGTTATTTGTCATATTAAGTGTAATGTCTTGTTTGTGTTTTAGTATGCATAGTATGGGATTTGTGGTGAAGTATGTAACTTTGTCTTGCTTTTTATGTATTTTGAGACTTTTTGCCGCCAGTCTTGGCCAGGACTCCCTGGGAGAAGAGTTATTGTAACTCAATGGGACTTTTCCTGGTTAAATAAAGGTTAAATTAAAAAAAAAAAAAAAGAACCTTCTTGCTGTGAGGCGACAGTGCTAACCACTACACCACCATGCAAGTACCACATCAATGTTTAGTATCTTGAAGCAAAGACGTATGCACTGGATGGGTCACGTGGTTCGAATGGCAGATGGTAGGATCCCCAAGGATCTTCTGTATGGCAAGCTTGCTCAGGGAAAAGATCGATTGGTAGGCCATACCTGTGCTACAAGGACATCTTCAAACGTGATCTCAAAGAAATGCATGTTGATGTGAACACCTGGGAAGAGTGCGCAAGGGATAGGGGCTCTTGGAGCAAACAGTGAAGCACAGCCTTGCTTCCTTTGAGAATGCACAGGCCTGGGCAGCAGAAGAAAAGCAGTCAAAGCGACACTCAACACACTGTAAAAAAAAATAGTTGAGAATACTTGAAATTTCAAGGCAACCGTCTGCATTAAGAATTTTATGTTTTGCCAACGATGTGCCCATGATAATCCAAACTATGATAAAACTGTTATCTTTATTAAGAATTCTTAATTAAGTCAATTTTCAATTCCTCATTCTGCCAACATAGATTTCTCTTTTTGCTGAACAGTGGCATTCACAGTAGTGCAAAAAGGCAATCACAATTTTTTTTTTTAGATTTTTTTGGGGCTTTTTTCACCTCTATTTGGATAGGACAGCGTAGAGACAGGAAATGAGCGGGGGAGAGAGAGACACGGGGAGGGATCAGGAAATGACCTCAGGTCGGAACCAAACCCGGATCCCCGGATTTATGGTATGGCGCCTTATCCACCTGAGCCACGACGCCCCCAAGGTTATCACAATTTATCATTAAACTATACATGCCTTTTTTCATTGTTCTACACAATTACAAAACTTCAATATTGAAATAAAGTTTTTAAAACCCACGTCGTGGGTGTGGCTCAGGTAGATAAGGCGCCATACCATAAATCCGGGGACCCGGGTTCGATTCCGACCCGAGGTCATTTCCCGATCCCTCCCTGTCCCTCTCTCCCGCTCATTTCCTGTCTCTACGCTGTCCTATCCAAATAAAGGTGAAAAAAGCCCCCCAAAAAAGTCTGATAACCTCAATTGCCTTTTTGCACTACTGTGAATGCCACTGTTCAGCAAAAAGAGAAATCTATGTTGGCAGAATGAGGAATTGAAAATTGACTTAATTAAGAATTCTTAATAAAGATAACAGTTTTATCATAGTTTGGATTATCATGGGCACATCATTGGCAAAACATAAAATTCTTAATGCAGACTGTTGCCTTGAAATTTCAAGTATTCTCAACTATTCTTTTTTTTTTTTACAGTGCAGCAGCCTGCCCACCAGCCCACAAACTAGGCTATGACAGCTCCTCGTATAGGACTTTAGAGTAACAGCAAAAAGTGTGGCTCAACCTCCAGAAATCAAACAGTCTCTCGAGACTGAACTTGCCTACAGGTAGCTCTTTATGCAGAAAAACCTTTTCACTGTTCGTGATCTCTTCAAAATGTTAAAACCTCAAACTTTTTATTCATCTACGAACATCATACATGGAAGCTTTGAACCAAATAAGCCTTCTATCTTTTCTTTCCTTCGCAGCCACATGCAAGACAGTGGAGGCTGTTTCGAGACCATTACAATGGAATAACCATATGAAAACTGAATGTTTCAGTTAAAATAATTTAAATTAGATAGATACTCTATCTATCTATCTATCTATCTATCACTGTGACTAAAGTCATAGTGATGTGCACTAGCTCTTACAAACCAGGATGTCTGGTCACCATACCCTATAGATCTGGCAAGAGAATGACGCTTAGTGAGGAAAAAAGACTATTTTTCATGGATCATTCCAGTCCAGTGATCCAGATCAGCACCAAAAGTCATAGCAACTTAATTCAGCCCAGAGGTATTCTTCATGTGAAACTTGGTGATGAAATGATGATGGTTGAAAACTGAGGGAGAAATAGCATCCTAAAAAAAAAAGAATAATAAAGTAGAAAGATCCTGAGTGAGAGTAACAATTTGCACCAGCGCTGCTTGCGCAAATTAAATACAGAAAATCTTTTGACAAAATACCTTTGATTTCATGTTAGAATTTAAGATCTATAACCTGCGATGTCTCAGAATAGTTGCAGATTGTTTTTTGGAATATCGCTAACGTCAAAAATGGCGGCTTGCTACTTGATGCAGAGGATTCTGGCACGGTTGAGCCCGCCCCATTAATGCAATAGTTTTGCGGATGCTTAGTGTAATCACTGATATGGTGATGTTTTCTGTGCGGAGATGTTTATTTAGCATTTCGGAAAGGATTCTCCAGCACTTTGTAAGCATCCGATATAAATCCGACACTTGACAGATTTGCGGTTTGTCTGTAACGTAAGCTGTGAGAGTTTTTTTTATTTCAAGTGAGTGAAAAAAGAGCATCCGGGAAAGAATCAATAGTTTTTAGCTGCTTTAATGTAACTGATAAAAGGAACTTGTTTCATGGACATTCTGCAACATTAAACAGTACAGTAACTATAAATGGATAAAATGTACAGTACATTGTTCCTTGATCAGTAAAACAAAAATGCAATCGTTGTCAAATTGCTGTGGTATTTTTTTTCTTTAACCGCATATGGTCTTGCCATCTTTTCTTCCTCACAACAAGAATAAGGTAGAGTGTCCACATCACAGGATGGTATCAGGTGGAAATTGGCAAACCATGCGAGACCAAAAATAGGAGCTACTTAAACTTGCCAATCTTAAAAACACACACACACACACACACACACACACACACACACACACACACACACACACACACCCTGTTGTCTACACACTGTAGAACTGGGACAGCTTCTGTGAGTATTTTATCCCTGCTATGTGAACAGCGAAGTAAATCATCCTTCATTTCTCCATTCAGCTTCATTGATTTAAAAAAACATGAATAAAATTACAGTATTTCAAATGATTATATTTGCCTTACTGGCTGTTTAAGAGTTCCCGATCACATTTACAGATCAAATTATGGCAAATGATTAGCCTAGAAAAAAAAACAATGCATAGCACCTATTGAGTATATGGCTGCTTTTGATAATTATAATTATAATGTGAGAAGTCGAATAATAAAGCAAGTCAGAAAGCTCAAAAGTAGGCCAGGATCCTGAGGGTTCAATAATTTATAGAAAAAGTCACTTTATCATGAAAGAGCTGGGAATATGACAGCACTCCTGGAAATGTGGAGCACCGTGGTATCATTAGTTCGGCTCCTGAAATCACCGGGAACTTGCCTCGAAGACCATAATTTTTTTTCTATCGTAAATAATAACCATGTGAAGACTCGGGTTCTAATTCAGTTATTAATCTTCAAGCCAATTATTCAGTAAGTGCACTGAAAGTAATGGGAAAGGTGTGTAGTTACAAGAGTGAGGAATGGAAGTCCGGACTCGGGTTCGGCTCCTGGGAGTTTTAGGGGTTAAATAATAAATAGTGTGTTGGTTTGGTTTCACAAAAAAGATCTCATTAGACAACAGAAAGAAGAAAAAACACTAACAACAAGAGCAACACCGATGCGATTCGGAAACCACCCCAAGCCGACACTGAATTTGTATCGCTTGAATTTATATACTGGATGATTGGATGATTGGTTCTTATACTGTATGTAAGGAATAATTCTTCATTCAACTAAAGCTTGTAACGCTGGACTTCCAACTTCTGATGAAGAAAAACCAAAGAAAACACTCCACAACTTGGAATTCCTACTCCGACGGACTGGAAGGTCTGTTCAACCCCTGAGCTCAACACAACGACAAATCAACATGGCCGCTGTAATGATCTCTGGGCTCGTTTGGTTTTCCTGTTTTGTGCTGGCTCCTCCCACCTGCTCACCTGAGGCCTGTCTCACCTGGTTCAGCTTAGATATAAGATCAGTTTGGCAGATACCAGAGCGAGCAAGAGGAAGGAAGGGGACAGGTAGCAGTTGTCCTTTTTTTTGGCCTTCTTGGTTTGTGGGGGCTTTTTTTGTTGCATTTATTGTTTTTTTTCAGGGCAATGCACCTTGTGTTCTATTCATCCAGACTCTTTCCTTACACTGGTGCTGAGTTTCACATGATGCCACATCCACCTCATTAGTTATTCAAAACTTTAGCTGGTTGTCAACTGAGCTTTGGTAGACCAAGTGTTTGTCTGGAGAAGGTGCATTGCTTGCATAAAAAATGCCTTACGCTTGCATTGTTTTAGGTTGTTCTAATCAATCAAACCATGAAACTGATAAATGTTTCTTCAGGGTTCCCTGTGAACTAATAAAAAAGGATGAACGAACACAGGATTTCACAAAAAGACGTCGAGAAAGGTGGCTTTTGAGCCTTTCACTGAAATCGAAGGGAGCCGAGTCAAAGCATGCTCGAGTTTGCAGTGATCACTTGGTGAAAGGTTTGTACCGTATTTCCCTCTCAGCTCTGTCCTTAGTGTTTTCCAAGGACTTTTCTTGCTATGTATTGTTATTTTACGGTACTTTTTTTTTTAGTCACAAAGCACTAAAGTCCCCAGCTGTTTCTTTGTTTCCTCCTCACTAAGTCCATATGCATGAAGGTTGCCACAAAATTATTCCCTAGCCGTACAGTTACAATATGCCGTGATCACTTCTCCGTCTTGTTTAACTAAGGGCGTATTCACACCTATGTTGTTTGGTCCGGACCAAACGACCCAAATTTCCCTTGGTCCGGACCTTTTGGGTTGGTCTGAATACAAACCACCGAACTCTGGTCTGGACCAAACAAGCGGATCGAGACCGAGCTGCAAGGTCAGACTCGGTCCAGACCAAAGGAACCCTGGTGCGGATCTTTTGGAGGTGTGAAAGCAGACCAGACCTAATCTGACAGTTTTGCTTTTTTGTACCTCAGGAGCTTCCGTCGTTTGTCGAGCATTATGGGAAACAGAGTCTTGATACTCCACCGCAAAGTGCAAACACTGTTTCGGTTGTCAAGGGAACCTTACAACAGTCGTTCAGTCATTCAGACCAGTGGTAGGCTAGACTACAGAGTACAAAAAATGAGTAGGGGGCAAACGTGGGCCGAGGAAGAAACGCGTACCCTTGTGGATATCTGGGCAGATGTCCACATATCTGAGCTTTTGGAGAGAACACACAAAAATGGCGACGTGTTTGCTGTATTCAGTGAGAAAATGAAGGAGAAGGGGTTCACGCGCTCCCCAGAACAATGTCGGCTAAAAGTGAAGAAACTCCGTCAGACCTACATTAAAATCAGGGACATTCTTTCAAAAAGTGGCGGTACTAGCGACGCAAAAAAGAAATTCATCTATTGCGTGAAGAGCCAGAACTGTCACAACATGATGTGCGCTCATCAGCGCTATCCTCCGTAGCCGCCTTGCCCTTTGAAGTCGTCGTTGATAAATTACTTGTACAACAGCATAGTAATCGCACAATTGTGAAAACAGTAAAAACTGGAAAAAACATATAGCTTTGATGACATTAAAAAGAATAACAGCACGGAAAGCCTCCATGACTACTTTTGAACTTAACGCTTTGTGCGCGTGTCGTCTCTGACCAATAGCTGAACGACCTCAGGGCGCGTGGCTTTGTTGACAGATTTTGGTCCGCTTACTAAAATGTACAGTGTGAAAGCGAACCGCACCAAAATGAAAAAATAAAAAAAACATTTGGTTCGGACCAAAGCAAGTGAACTATCGAACTATCCTGGTCTGAATACACCCTCAGATCCAGGTCTTTAAAGGGGTTTCTGATGATCTTTGTGAATGATTTAGCTGAGAGATAAGAGCCAACACAAGTGAGAATCAAGCCAACTGTTGTTTGTTTACACTTCAACTTGCAGCACTTCGTTGTAAAGACGTGAACGAAAAGCTTAAAAAAACATACTTGCATGGGCAAAAACAATACAGGATTCATTCGGCAGCAACTTGATACCGAGGTCCTTTACCCAGCCACATACAAAAAAGTTTGCGGTGTAGAAGGACGTCTGCGACACCAGATGGTTCGAGATGTCGGGGAACTCGACTGAAGGGTAGTTTTTGAGATTGTATGACAAATCCTTCTTTCCCAGACTGTAGGGGTCGATTCCATTGCACACAGCAATCTTCTGAATATATCTAAAGCAAGCAGTGGCTTCTAGATTACAAGCGTACTCTAAGTTATCGCTAGTTGTTTGGACTACGGCAGCCATTTTGGTTTGCTCAACCACCAGCTATTTCACTTCCGGTAAAATCGCTAAGAAAAGTCACGTGACTGAAACCCAAGAATTGATTACTGACTATCCATACTGACCCATTTGCTTATTTTGTTTGCCTTGAACTCTTTCTTCATTAAGTTTTGTTTGTTTATTCTAACAGATCCTTGAATTTTCTAATTTAAAGACATTTGTCCTCCTCTTTTGTTACAGTCTTGAGCTGAGTTGTAACATAACGGGGGCTCGTCTGGGATAACCACACCGTTATCGTTATAAAATATGATTTCCCTACTTCAAATGTGTTCATAGTAAGACATTATTTACTTTCAGTCAATCAAGATAGACACATTATTTGAATAAATATATAACATTGACCATAATAGCTTGCGGTTTTGATAAATAAATCATCGTCACATGATCACAAATAGCGTACCTCATGCTAACAAAGTGCACTCTTTGATAGAAGTGTCCATTTTTTTCCCCTTTTTGTACCTCAAACGTACAAAACATCAAGCTGATTGATTGTTTTATCTCATCTCATTATCTCTAACCGCTTTATCCTGTTCTACAGGGTCGCAGGCAAGCTGGAGCCTATCCCAGCTGACTACGGGCGAAAGGCGGGGTACACCCTGGACAAGTCGCCAGGTCATCACAGGGCTGACACATAGACACAGACAACCATTCACACTCACATTCACACCTACGCTCAATTTAGAGTCACCAGTTAACCTAACCTGCATGTCTTTGGACTGTGGGGGAAACCGGAGCACCCGGAGGAAACCCACGCGGACATGGGGAGAACATGCAAACTCTGCACAGAAAGGCCCTTGCCGGCCACGGGGCTCGAACCCGGACCTTCTTGCTGTGAGGCGACAGCGCTAACCACTACACCACCGTGCCGCCTGATTGTTTTTATTCATGAATAATTTAAGAACATTTCATAATTTTAATTTGTTTATAGTTGCTATAGTTAATTAATGTTGTGACAACTTATAATCTTGTGATGAGTTGAAAAATGTAGGATGTTACCCCAAAACTGCAAAATTTTCCATCCTGAAGACTTTCCAACAACAGAAAAACATTATCTCTGACTATTAAAAAGCACTGAAACTGGAGACTCCTTCAAAATCTAAATAAACATCACCTCACACTGTTTCATTTTGACATTTTGTATATCATTCTTTCAAACAAAACCCGCCAACTGTAATTGAGGAAATGGAGAACTATTTTATTCACGCTTGTAGTAATCAAGTCTGATTTGTGCCCTAATTTTAAGGACTCATGACTTGACTTGAGCACTGATGACTCAGACTCGTGCATTAACTGCATTCGGACTCGTAAATTGGAGACGAGGACTCTGATTTTTTCTTTATTTTTTGTAACGTCATGCCATAATAATTTGGCATAAGATATTTATATTTACATTAATTTTTATACTAATTTCATGCAAGAGAATGCACATTCACCTGTTCATACGTCATGTTCAGGAACAAACTAACGTTAATGGCGCTAAAATGCCTGGAGAGACGCCCCTAGGATTGTCCGCTTTGCTTATACAGACTTCTTGTGCAGTGGGAAAAAATGCACTGCTGTGTGTTCCATATGTAGAAGAACTATCAAGGAGATGACAGGGACGACCTCGAACTTCAATCGTCATTTGGCAAGACTCCACCCAGAGAAGGAAGTGACACGCTGTGTTCATTGCTCTGTTGATAGTGGGTGAAGCTTGCTTGCTAAGTGATGAACTAGCTAGTGTTAACCCTCTCTCATGTTATTTGCCCTGTTGATAGTGGGCGGGGCTTGCTGAGCGATGAACAAGCTTTTTATCTGTAGCCTGTTAACTAAAATGAGGCAGTCAAGCAGGAACATTAGTCCAACACAGCAGCAGAGACGCTTTCACATAAAAGCAGCAACAGACACCGTCAAATGGTGCCATTGGAGTCTTGTTCTTGGACTCAACTCGAAATTTTCTTTAATAACTTGGACTTGAACACTGGGCACTCGAGATTGAACTCGGACTTGAGGTCTAGTGACTCGACTACAACACCGCTTTTATCATACCTGGTATACACATGCACGAGTATAAATGCTCTGAAGTAGCTGTAGCTATTGTGACCTGCATAATGCTTTATGAAGCATGACAATGACTTGGTATGAATACTGACCTCAAACTAGTTTTCGTAACTTCTTATTATTCTTCCAGCTTGTCCCACTTGTGTGTGAGAGGTCGCTGCCATGTTCTGACATGCCATATTAATTGGAGCATAGTTTGACGCCGGATGCCCTTCCTGCCCATTTTCCAAGCTTGGGACCAGCACCAAATGGTGACTGGGTTCCTAGCCAACCAACAATTCACACACACATTCACACCTATGGGCAAGTTAATCTACCGTAACTGCACGTCTTTGGACTGTGGGGGAAACCAGAGCACCCAGAGGAAACCCACACACACGGAGTACAAGTAAACTCCACACAGAAAAGCTCCCCGTCGGCCACTGGCCTCAAACCCAGAACCTTCTTGCTGTGAGGCGACAGTGCTAACCAGTGCACCACCATGCCACCCAAACTACTTTTCATAACTTAAGGATTCCTAAACAAGGTAGTATTTAGTATTGTGATATCCTTGACTTGATATATTTTTGGTTTTCCAAAACCATTTCAAGCTTATGGAGGAACTCACTGTCCAGCATGGGACTCCACGCTGTAGAGGAAGCTCCGGTCACCATTTTGGACGCAGAAGAGACGGATTCCATTCAGAGCCGTGTCATCAGTTCCATACTGGTTAGACTCGACCTGTAGAGAGAATCAGATTAGCATACACAGATATGAGCTAAAACACAGATGAGATGACAGTGATATGGTTGACAAAATTGATACCCTCAGGCTGAATCCCGTGGCGTAGAAGTTCTCAGGGCACATCTCTGACCACATCCAGTCCCCGAATTGCTCTCCATTGGGCACCGTAAGGACTGAGGTGTAATTTCGCGTTACGAAAGCCGTCCCAGCGTGAACGATGTAAGGCTGAGCCTCAAAGTCAACCTCAACAGATGACACCAGAGACAGCAAGCAGAGAATGGAAATGTAAACGAGAGCCATGGTTGTGGTTTCACGAATACAGACCCTCTCAGGACCTGATGGGTTTTTATTAGCAGCACTCACGTCCTTACATCAGCTTATCACGGGTTAATCATTCATTTCTCATTTGCTTGGGAAGACACAGCTGCTACAGGATAGCGTTTGACATTTTGGCACAGAAAGTTACAGGTTATTTGCGTTTTCGCCACTGTTCCATACGGTACCAGAAAACATGGCATCATGATGTTGTTTTAGTCCCTGCATTTTTTCTCAACTTCAAGAAATGGGGATTAAACACACTAAAATTAGGTGCAGCTAATAATCACAGGTTTTAGGTATATACAGTGAATAATGTTCGTGGCTATATTTTATTTTTAATTATTTACATAGAAAAGTCTTTTATCTGTTGTTGTAACTGGGTTGTCCTTCAAGTACACTTGAATTAAGCATAATTTAGAGCCCTATTAGAGTCTGAGAGACCTTAAGTACAAACACTGAGCGCTTTGATGGGACAATTTAATATTCTTTCCTTATTTAAATCCATTTGTGTGTTTTATCTCTGAGATTAATAGCGATTAGACTAAATCATAAAGAACACCAGGTGTTCAAACACTTTTCCCTGGCAGCGCATACATCCGAGTGTAAAACATTGCCTTATTATCCTGGTGGAGAAAAAAATAATCATGTATGCTGGCAGGGAAGATTTTGAACACGTTATATTTTAGCGTTTTTATTTAAATTACTTCATCAACCAAGGAATAGTTATGTAAGTAAATAGAGGAATGTGTATTATCAAATTGAGAAATGATAGAAAAGATTTAACAGGAAAATGCCAAAATCTCATCATTTTAGGCACACCATAGACACCATATTTCCAAAAGTATGTGGACACCTGACTATTGAACATCCCAGTTCAAAATCCAATGGGTGTTACCATCTTTCTGGCAACAGTTTGGGGAAGACCCACATATGGTAACTTCCTGTCCTTTCAATATTAAGGTTAGTACGGAAGCCGCGAGAGGCCCTTCATATAATCCTTTTTTTATTCACCTTGTTATCCCGAGATAACGACATAATTAATTCAGGATCTCGAGAAAACAACACAACTAATTCGAGATCTCGAGAAAACAAAACAATTATTCCGTGATCTCGAAAAAACAAAATTATTTCATGATCTCGAGAAAATAGCTGAGATTTCTAGCAGAGCTGAGACGAAGCCGGGCCAGTCTTCTGCGGAGGTGCCGCAGACTAATTTTGAAATTATCCCTTATTGAAAGACTTAATGCAATCTCTCCCTGTGTCAACCCCTGATCAAAATATTGCCTTATTAGGCGATCGATTATTCCAGACATTCTAATGACCAAAGTTGCGTCTATATAGAATGAGAAATAGCCCCAAAGTCAGCATATCACAAGTCTCTTGGCGCACCTGAATGAACCATTTCTCAGCTGTTTACTCAAGATCACGGAATAATTGTTTTGTTTTCTCGAGATCACGGAATAACGGTTTTGTTTTCTCGAGATCTCGAATTAGGGTGTTTTCACACCTGGTCCTCTTTAAGTGGACCAAAAAGTGGACCAACAGAAAAAGAACTCAGTTCTTTTTGTGTTCACACTGTGAATTTATTACAAAGAGGACTGGGTTCTCTGTCTGGTCCAGTTCAGCTTTGATGGGGCCTCAGTCCTCTTTCTGTTCACACCAGGTCCTCTAGAGCCCTCAGACCCCCAGTGCACGGAATTCTGGGTAATTTTCTCTTGAATCAAAATGTCTGCTGCCATGCTTGCCCTACTGTATTCTTTGATCAAAATAGTGCGGATTAAGGAAAATAAATTAATTATATATTTTATATATATATATATATATATATATATATATAATTTTATATTATATATATATATATATATATATATATATATATATATATATATATAAAATATAGTTATATTATTGTGGCCGACTCATCAGTCAGTAAGTTCAGAGAACTGTAAAGCGGCTGTGGTAAGTTCCAAAAGGAAGTTGAGTTTCCCTGCTACAGTCACGTGACCAACTACGGCAAATGAAGAAGGTTAAACTACAGTGAAAAAGGCGAAGTGAACCCGGTGCGCTTTTTGTTCACAATGCGCAGATTAGGCGAACCGTACCATTGAATTTTAGCGAACCGTACTGAGACCACCTCCTGAGGTGGTCTCAGTTCGGTTCGCTTTAAAGGGGTCTGGGTACGGTTGGAGTGTTCACATATGTGCAAAAAATGCTGAGTCATCGATCTGAGTTCGGTTAGATGGCTGAAAGGGACCAAGTGTGAAAACACCCTTAGTTGTGTTGTTTTCTCGAGATCCTGAATTAATTATGTCATTATCTCGGGATAACAAGGTGAATAAAAAAAAGGATTATATGAAGGGCCTCTCTCGGCTTCCGTAGGTTAGAGTTAAGGTTAAGTAGGTGCTACATGTGTGTGGATGTGGGGGGAGGGGGGTGTCCTTGTTGTTTGTAGTGTTGGAGTCAAGACCATCTAAACCAAGTCATGACCAAGACCAAAGTGTATCGAGACTGAGGGTGTTTTCACACTTGGTCCCTTTCAGCCATCTAACCGAACTCAGATCGATGACTCAGCATTTTTTACGCACATGTGAACACTCCAACCGTACCCAGACCCCTTTAAAGCGAACCGAACTGAGACCACCTCAGGAGGTGGTCTCAGTACGGTTCGCCTAATCTGCGCATTGTGAACAAAAAGCGCACCGGGTTCACTTCGCCTTTTTCACTGTAGTTTAACCTTCTTCGTTTGCCGTAGTTGGTCACGTGACTGTAGCAGGGAAACTCAACTTCCTTTTGGAACTTACCACAGCCGCTTTACAGTTCTCTGAACTTACTGACTGATGAGTCGGCCACAATAATATAACTATATAATTTATTTATATAAATATAAACACACATTATATATATATATATATATATATATATATATATATATATATATATATATAAATTTATTTTCCTTAATCTGCACTATTTTGATCAAAGAATACAGCAGGGCAAGCATGGCAGCAGACATTTTGATTCAAGAGAAAATTACCCAGAATTCCGTGCACTGGGGGTCTGAGGGCTCTAGAGGACCTGGTGTGAACAGAAAGAGGACTGAGGCCCCATCAAAGCTTAACTGGACCAGAAAGAGAACCCAGTCCTCTTTGTAATAAATTCACAGTGTGAACACAAAAAGAACTGAGTTCTTTTTCTGTTGGTCCACTTTTTGGTCCACTTAAAGAGGACTGAGTCTGGTTCCTTTAAAGGGGACCAGGTGTGAAAACACCCTGAGACAAGACCAAGATTTTGAGGGGTTGAGATCAAGTCAAGACTGGTTCCTTTAAAGGGGAGGGTGAGGACGAGTCAAGACCAGAACTAGACCAGTGGGTGTGAAGGGGAATGGGGGAGGGGTGACATTCATCAACAGGAAGAAAAATATCAAATTAGTAATGAGTCACGTTATTGGTTGCATTTGAAGCAGGAAATTTTACATCGAATCACAGTAATAACATTAACAAATAAATCAGACGATACACAGGCAATTTAGTGAAATCCCTGCAGTTGTGGTCTTGAACGGCTTTGAAATAAAATCCCGAGTCCTCTATGTCCGAGAAAAAACGTGGTCGATTCCGAGACGAGACTGGTCTCAAGTACGACAACACGAGTTATTTGCGCATGTTTTCAAACACGTAAATTTCTGTAAAGTTCCTTTATTATGATCACATTAAGGTTTTCACACTGCAGTAACGTCTTTGTAATCAATCTGTAATTATAATTTTAATCATCACCCATTTTTTCCTTTATAACGACTAAAGCGGTTCATAAATATAACAATACAGACACCAATACAGTATACAGCATTGCAATGAACCATGACTATCAAAGGAATTATTAATAGCAAAATATTAACGCTTTATGAGATGTTAGTAGGGTGTACAAACATGAATATTTATGATTTACGAATATGAGAAAGTGTTAGACATAATTTTATCGACCCAAACAGAGCACAAAACTCAATTTCCTTCGACAGAAATCTGATTAGTGTCTGATCTGATCTCACTGCCGGCTGTGGGTGCAGTAATAGAAGTGCGCGGTGTTGAGTGATGAGTCGTCCTGGATGCCCTGGTACACCTCCATCTTGGTCTGGATGCCACAGATGCCCTGAGTGTGACACTCATCACTCCACTCACCGTCCTTGCCCGAGGGTCATGCCTCAGCCATCCAGCGTGCATATGTATGGTATTTATTCCTTATTTTAAGTAAACTATTACAATAATGCATCATGTTTGTACTGTAATACTGAAACACTTAATTCCAGATTAAACACAAAAACAGATGCATCATTGCAGTGTGAAAACTTTAACAACAAAATAATACAGGAAATTAAGTTTTGTTCTCAAACCCAATGTGGCGTTCATTTGTTACACAAAATAAAAAATGCACAGGGTAGCAGAGTTTATCTTGAAGAAAGAAGCAGATAACATTCCTGTTAACTGTAAAACAACAATAATTATTTGGTCCTGTTCGTTTCTGGAAACATTTAGCTAGCTTTGTTACACCATTGTACTATTTGATAACAAAAGTAGCTTGTTAGTGGAAAACCGACATTATTTTGAAAATAGCTCACCTACATTTTGGAGTCAAGACCACCTAAACCGAGACCAAGTCATGACCAAGACCAAAGTGTATCAAGAGACAAGGCCAAGAGTTTGAGGGGCTTGAGATCGAGTCAAGGCCAAGAGTTTGAGGGGCTTGAGATCGAGTCAAGGCCAAGACTTTGAGGGGCTTGAGATCGAGTCAAGGCCAAGACTTTGAGGGGCTTGAGATCGAGTCAAGGCCAAGACTTTGAGGGGCTTGAGATCGAGTCAAGGCCAAGACTTTGAGGGGCTTGAGATCGAGTCAAGGCCAAGACTTTGAGGGGCTTGAGATCGAGTCAAGGCCAAGAGTTTGAGGGGCTTGAGATCGAGTCAAGGCCAAGAGTTTGAGGGGCTTGAGATCGAGTCAAGGCCAAGAGTTTGAGGGGCTTGAGATCGAGTCAAGGCCAAGACTTTGAGGGGCTTGAGATCGAGTCAAGGCCAAGACTTTGAGGGGCTTGAGATCGAGTCAAGGCCAAGACTTTGAGGGGCTTGAGATCGAGTCAAGGCCAAGACTTTGAGGGGCTTGAGATCGAGTCAAGGCCAAGACTTTGAGGGGCTTGAGATCGAGTCAAGGCCAAGAGTTTGAGGGGCTTGAGATCGAGTCAAGGCCAAGAGTTTGAGGGGCTTGAGATCGAGTCAAGGCCAAGAGTTTGAGGGGCTTGAGATCGAGTCAAGGCCAAGAGTTTGAGGGGCTTGAGATCGAGTCAAGGCCAAGACTTTGAGGGGCTTGAGATCGAGTCAAGGCCAAGACTTTGAGGGGCTTGAGATCGAGTCAAGGCCAAGACTTTGAGGGGCTTGAGATCGAGTCAAGGCCAAGACTTTGAGGGGCTTGAGATCGAGTCAAGGCCAAGACTTTGAGGGGCTTGAGATCGAGTCAAGGCCAAGACTTTGAGGGGCTTGAGATCGAGTCAAGGCCAAGACTTTGAGGGGCTTGAGATCGAGTCAAGGCCAAGACTTTGAGGGGCTTGAGATCGAGTCAAGGCCAAGACTTTGAGGGGCTTGAGATCGAGTCAAGGCCAAGACTTTGAGGGGCTTGAGATCGAGTCAAGGCCAAGACTTTGAGGGGCTTGAGATCGAGTCAAGGCCAAGACTTTGAGGGGCTTGAGATCGAGTCAAGGCCAAGAACAAGGCAGGCCCAGACTGAGTCAAGACTAGAACCAGACCAGTGGGTGTGGAGATGGGCAGGGGAGGGGTAACATCTGTTAACAGGAAGAAAATTTTCAAATTAGCAACAAGTCATGTGATTAAGGTAGAAATTTCACTACATTAAGGTAGAAGCGTGACTGTGTAGCTTGTATCCTATAGCTGCGTAGACCGGTTCTGAAAGTGGGATCTGGGGACTTAAGGTGTCCAAGAGGTATTGCCTGTAGGCCTACGATTTTTATTTCTATTTTTGTATAGTCGTAGAAATCACAAGTCACAACTGTCAAAGCTGTTGTTTTTATTATGAAATATTTATTAGAGTTCCTGGTGGAAATAAAGACGGTCATTTTGTTGCGAAATGAAGATATAAATAAATGAAATTCAGTCTGAATGAACTCTCATCAATGTTACTTGAATGAATATATGAAAACAACAACGTCAGTCTGATGGTTAGAGAAGCAGCTCTGGACCAGCAGGAATAGCTGAAATGCTCTTGAGCAAGGCACCTAACCCCCAACTGCTGCTCTGGGTATATTATACGTTGTTCTGGATAAGACTGTCTGCGAAATGCCATTAATGAAACAAATATAATCCGTTTACAGTACTGTGCAAAAGTCCTAGGCCCCCTATTTTTTTTCCATACAAACTTTGTTATAGATTTCTATTTTATGACTTCTACATTATCGAGTCAAAACATTACAAAAACAATTTAGAGTTCCAAATGTTTGTCTTTTTTCCAGTACAAAATGAAATGTTACCTTTTCTGAGCAGCATATTCCATAAGAGAGCACTTTTCATTTTAAAAAGGAAAACATAATGAAAGCTACTGGGTTTTGGTGCAAAATAAAGAAGCGAGTGTGACCGTGAAAGTGTCCAGAAGAACTGTGGCTGGTTCTGCGAGACGCTCAGTAAAACCTACAGCTCATTTCCTTATAAAACTGCACTCATTGGACCAGAGATGGCTTTTTTTTTAAAGCAAAGGGTCGTCTCACACCAAATATTGAGTTTTGTGTCATTTTATTATGGCTTACAGCGTATCTCATCTCATCATCTCTAGCTGCTTTATCCTGTTCTACAGGGTCGCAGGCAAGCTGGAGCCTATCCCAGCTGACTACGGGCGAAAGGCGGGGTACACCCTGGACAAGTCGCCAGGTCATCACAGGGCTGACACATAGACACAGACAACCATTCACACTCACATTCACACCTACGCTCAATTTAGAGTCACCAGTTAACCTAACCTGCATGTCTTTGGACTGTGGGGGAAACCGGAGCACCCGGAGGAAACCCACGCGGACACGGGGAGAACATGCAAACTCTGCACAGAAAGGCCCTCGCTGGCCACGGGGCTCGAACCCGGACCTTCTTGCTGTGAGGCGACAGCGCTAACCACTACACCACCATGCTGCCCGCTTTCTGCTTATAGTGTGTGTTTTTTTTAAGTTGAAACATTTCATTTCACTATTTTAAAGCTGTTTTTGGTCGACAGCATTTCTTTACATGTACTTAAGACTTTTGTACAGTACTGTACGTCTATTGCGCATATGCTTCCTGTGTAAATATACTCTAGTTAATGTTGGATTGAAGGTTGTTTGGGGCCAGTTTAATTTAAGGCAATGAAATATATTATGCACAAGCATAAGGGGTGTCTTTGAAAACATTCTGTTTAATATTCCACTGCTACACACTCGTATCAGAATGGCTGTGGAGCAAGGTGTGGATTTTCCCACGTTCCCATGTGACCACAAATGGCTTATTCAGCACAGAACGAGGAGCACAAGTGTGCAAAAAAAACCTCCATAGAGGCAGCATATTTTGTTCAGGCCTCTGGTCATGCTCTAGCTCAGCGTTTCCTAATCACAGCTGTTTCCTTGATGAATGATCATGATGAATTATGAATTTGGGTCATTTCTGGATCATACGATACACTTGAGCATCTCTGACAGTAGCGTGAGTGCAAATCCCAGGATTATATTAATGCTCTTTATTTTATGTTATGTTAGCTGTTACCATAGTAACAGCTTACGCAGAGACTTGTACGGTGGATGCTCTAGAAATAAAAAGATAGAAAATGTACACAGTTGTTTGTTTTTCTGTCAGGAACTGTTTATTGAGTTTCTGGTGTCAGCACTTCGCAACATTTTTTTTTGTTGTTGTTCTTGATAGCTGGTCTAACATAAGTGATAACTTTAACAGGAACTTGTTCCTGATTCTAAGATTCCTGCTCTTAGCTGGCAGGAGTAGAACCCAATATGCTCTTCGACTGTTGCATGCTGAGATGCTTTTCTGCTCACCACGGTTGTAAAGAGTTACTATGAATTACTATATGTGTCAATCCACTAGAATTTTATGGGACATTCCACCGAATGGGTGCCATTTGCTTGTTGTACCACTCCCAAATTAAACTTGTTATATATCTTTTCAACACTGATTATAATAACACACATTTAACTATTCAAAATGTGTATTGGTCAACCTCAGGCTATGTTATTTTTTTTTTACAAGGTTTGGAAGTCAAAGATGGCTGCATACTCTTTATATGAGTAACAGGACTGAAAGTAACAGGACTGAGTTTTTAGCCTAGGATTAGCTAATACATGGAATTAAGCCACATGGCGTCATTGCTAATAGCATGACCACACTTAGTACATTCTAGTGATTTACCAAAAATATGTATTTTTAAAATAAATATCATCTAAGAAATAATTTAAGTAACAGGACAGTATGTTGACATTGACCTTATCAGTCAAAGTAAAAAAAAAAAAAAAAATCATCAAAACATACAGAAAAGTAAATGAGAGAACTAACTTTTGGTCTTCCCATGGCCTTCAGAAGACACAACTGATGTAACTTCCTGTTGAGCATGTGATTTATAGAATGTTCCAAATTTGTCAGATGGGGTAATATGTTTGGGTAACAGGACTGAGTGAAAACCCAGGGACACGACTAAAATGTGTATTTTAACTAAGATATTGTGGATTTCTTATGAAAAAAAAATATATTTAAACCATGGATAGGATATGGAGTCACACAACAGTGCAAAAGAAATACTGTTCCTGAATTCAATTCAATTCAAAACACTTTATTTGTCCCCGCAGGGCAATTAAAAGAGCATCAAGAGCAGCATTAGGGCAGTCGAACATCAGACAACATAAAAACACAAAAATCATAATATTTCATAGTTAAGTATAAAGTTAGAGTGCGGGGACAGGTAACACATGCTATTTTTCAGTGTTTTGGGTGGTTTTTATTAATCCTTACAATTATATATCTTAAATTTGAAATCAGATCAATGTGTAGGACATTCTACGTAATAAGGAAATGTATTTTAAAGTACATTTTTATGTGCATTCATACATATAATTTTTTAGGGACGGAAATGGCACCGATTCAGTGGAATGGCTCTCATACCAGATGCTCGGATTATGGCTTTTGGGTTCTACCTGCTGCACTAAACTACCAAGCCTCCGTAAGCAGGAAATATAAACCAAAATGAAATTGGACCAAGGGAACTTCCTGTAAATCTGACATAAAAATCATGTGCACGCAACCCAAAATGGTCCATTTTCCAGGCACTGACTACAGATGATACAGAACCTTGTGAATCCATCAGGAGAGGATCTCGACTGAAGAATATTGGCGCATTTCCCAGATTTGTTGAGCAACAGACCACAAAATGCTGCTTGGAAGGTCAAGAAAACACGAGGTGAACTATTAGTGCCGCCAAGCGAACGTTGTGCAAAAACTGCGCTCGCATGATCAATGCATTTTCACTACGAATCAAAATGTCATTCACTGATATTTTTTATCGCAGAAGGAAGATCTATACTTCTCAGTCGTGGATGATGTTAAAAGTGGTAAATGTATCCCATAGGGGCGCTGTTGAGGTGATGATTCACTGATGGTTACTGGTTCAGCCAGCGAAAATGGTGCAATGCCATTTCTACACATTCTATACATAGCGCATCTGGTACAAAAATCCCATGGCGCAACACACATCCATCCCTCCTTCCTGGCAGCTCGAACCAAACTGTGCCGAGTTTCCCAAAAGCATCGGAACACAAAGATGATCATTAAATGGTAGAGTGAGCAGCAAAATGAACACACTGTCTCCTAGTTAAGAGGCTCTTAGTGTTAAGAGGCTTTCGGGAAACCTACCCCAGGTCCATTTTCCTCTGACCTCCCTCTCTTATCAACAAGGCGTTCATTTCCACCCACAGAACTGTCGCTCGCTCACTCGATGTTTGTTTTTCGCACCATTCTATCTGTGTAAACTCGAGAGACTGTTTTTTGTGTGTGAAAACCCCAGGAGATCAGCAGTTTCTGAAATACTCAAACCAAAAATGCTCATCTGGTTCAAACCAACACCCATGCCGCACTGAAAGAACATCACACTTCACTGTGAGATCTCAATTTTTCCCATTCTGATATTTGAATGAAGTGAACATGAACTGAAGCTCTTGATGTGTATCTGCATGATTTGATGCATCGTGCTGCTGTCAAGGGATCGGCTGATTAGAGAACTGCATCCAAGCCGGAAAGTCTACACACCCCTTTCACCTTCTCCACGTTTTATTATGTTACAGACTTATTCTACAATAGATTTAGTTCCTTTTTTTGTCACAGAATTCTACACAAAATAGCCCATAATGACAAAGTGAAAGCAGGTTTTTTAGAAAATATGCAATTTTATTTTACTGACAAAAATGGGTTATTTAGGGGTTGCATATCTGTACACACCCTTAGCCTAATACTTGGTTGATGCACCTTTGGCAGCAATTACAGCTTCAAGGCATCTTGGGAAAGAAGCTTGGCACACTTGTTTCTGGACATTTTTGCCCATTCCTCTTAGCATATCCTTGCAAGCTCTGTCAGGTTGGATGGGGATCATCGGTACACAGCCATTTTCAGCTCCTTCCACAGATGTTCAATTGGATTCAGGTCTGGGTTCTGGCTGGGCCACTCAAGGACGTTCACAGACTTTCTCCAAAGCCACTCCTTTGTTCTCTTGGCTGTGTGCTTCAGGTCGTTATCATGTTGGAAGGTAAACCTTTGCCCCAGTCTGAGGTCCAGAGTGCTCTGGAGCAAGTTTTCTTCAAGGATCTCTGTGTACTTGGCTGCATTCATTTTTCCCTCAATCAGGACTAGTCACCCAGTTCCCACTGCTGAAAAACATCCCCACATCATGATGCTGCCACCGCCATGCTTCACTGTAGGGATGGCATTAGCCAGGTGATGAGTGGTGCCTGGTTTCCTCCAGACGTGACGCTTGGTATTCAGGCCAAAAAGTTCAATTTTGGTTTCATCAGACCAGAGAATCTGGTTTCTCATGGTTTGAGAGTCCTCTAGGTGCCTTTTGGCAAACTCCAAGTGGACTGTTAAGGAGTGGCTTCTGTCTGACCACTCTACCATAAAGGCCTGATTTGTGGAGTGCTGCCTGGATGGTTGATCTTCTGAAAGGTTCTCCCATCTCTACAAGGATACGCTGGCACTCAGGTTCCTGCTCACCTCCCTGGCCAAGGCCCGTCTTCCCCGATCGCTCAATTTGGCCAGGCGGTCAGGTCTAGGAAGATTCTTGGTGGTTCCAAACTTCTTCAATTTACGAATGATGTTGACCACTGTGCTCTTTGGGACCTGTAAAGCTGCAGCAATTTTTCTGTACCCTTCTCCAGATCTATGCCTTGACACAATCCTCTTTCTGAGGTCTGCAGATAATTCCTTTGACCCCATGGCTTGGAGTTTGCTCTGACATGCACAGTCAACTGTGGGACCTTTATATAGGCAGGTGTTTGTTGGCAATCCCCAAGCATGTCCAGTCAATTGAATTTACCACAGCTGGACTCCAGTTAACTTGTAGAAACATCTCAAGTAGCATCAGTGGAAACAAAATGCACCTCAGCTCATTTTGGGGTGTCATATCAAAGGGTGTGCACACTTGTGTACATATGATATTTTACATTTTGATTTTTAATAAATTAGCACAAATGTCTAAAAACCTGCTTTCACTTTGTCATTATGGGCTATTTTGTGTAGAATTTTGTGACAAAAAAATGAACTCAATCTATTGTAGAATAAGTCTGTAACGTAATAAAACATGGAGAAGGTGAAAGGGGTGTGCAGACTTTCCGGCTTGACTTATTTATATATATGGTACTACTGTAGTTTGTTTATACGAACACTGACACTGGGAATTATTAGTATTTGAAGCATTAGTACACAGGCTTTTCATAAAAGTGCTTTACGTGTTTATTTTGGATGTAGAATATGATTCTGGAGTTCACATCCCCCACATTTAGACATTACAGCGTGCCATATAAGACATCTCAAAACCACAGTAGTGAATGGACATGCCTAGATTAAAGTAGACAGTAAGACAAAAAGGGCCTCGTGTATAATCACGCTCTGCACGCTTGGCCGCATCAAACATAGTTAACCAAAATACAACTGTCGATACGGATGATTGGAAAGAATAATTGTGTTTTACTGTGAAAAATGTCGCTAATTAATATAAGTGGCATTGTGATCACTCTTCCTGTAGGCTCCGCTGCTTACGGTAGAACAGTAATGAGAGAAGCGTATTTCATAAATCATGGACAAATGCAGCTGAAAGCTGTAATAAAGTTAACTTTAAAAGGAATTGTAGCACTTCACAACGTAAAATTTTTTTTTTACAAAAATAAAGTAACTTTGAAATGAGGAAAACGCAAATGACTCCATGTCAAATGATATACTTTGGAATATTATACACTGGTATAAACAGTGTATAAGGTTAGAAAAGCAGTCTTTGGCACTAAAAGGTTGCTGGTTCGATTCCCTGGACCACCAGAAATGGCTGAAGTGCCCTTGAGCAAGGCACCAAAACCCTAACTGCTACCTGGGCACTGCAGCACAGCTGCCCACTGCTCTGCATACATCATCTTGCAAAAGTATTCACCCCCCCTTGGTGTTTGTCCTGTTTTGTTGCATTACAAGCTGGAATTAAAATGGATTTTTGGAGGGTTAGCGCCATTTGATTTACACAACATGCCTACCACTTTAAAGGTGCAAATCGTTGTTTTATTGTGACACAAACAATAATGAAGATGAAAAACAGAAATCTGGTGTGTGCATAGGTACTCACCCCCCCCCAAAGTCAATACTTTGTAGAGCCACCTTTTGCTGCAATTACAGCTGCAAGTCTCTTGGGGTGTGTCTCTATTAGTTAGCACATCTAGTCACTGGGATTTTTGCCCATTCCTCAAGGCAAAACTGCTCCAACTGCTTCAAGTTAGATTGGTTGCGTTGGTGTACAGCAATCTTCAAGTTATGCCACAGATTCTCAACTGGATTGAGGTCTGGGCTTTGATTAGGCCATTCCAAGACATTTAAATGGTTCCCTTTAAACCACTCCAGTGTAACTTTAGCAGTATGTTTAGGGTCATTGTCCTGCTGGACCGTGAACCTTCATCCCAGTCTCAACCTTCTGGCTGACTCAAACAGGTTTTCCTCCAGAATTGCCCTGTATATAGTGCCCATATAGTGCCATCCATCTTTCCTATCCCTGCAGATGAAAAACATCCCCACAGCATGATGCTGCCACCACCATGCTTCACTGTAGGAATGGTGTTTTCAGGGTGTTGGGAAGTGTTTTCTATTTTCATTCCAGCTTGTAATGTGACAAAACGGGACAAAACACCAATATGTGTTAAATGAATACTTTTGAAAGACGCTGTATGTGTCCTCACATCCCAATCTGGGTTAAATACAGACAAAGAATTCCACTGTGCTCTCATGTACATGTGATGAATAAAGGCTGAAATAAAAGGCTTAAATATTGTCAAATTCTCGATTCTGACTGGTCAGAAGGTGTTTAAAATTCTGAGTCGTTCTGGCTGTGAGATAAATCATAGTTTTATATTAATGCACTCATTCTAATATGTTATTATTTCTGAAGTCACATGGATTCTCCATATGAAACACGTGTAAATATTGCGACCAGTGTAGTTTAATTCGCACTGTTGGAAGGAGTCGTCAGTGTCCAGACATTTTGTGTCACTGGGAAGTCTTCAGGACTTTATCTTTTCACAGTTTCTTGATAACAGGAACTGACTTGTGGATTTTTTTTTTGGCTGGGCACTGCCTGAACTGATAATCACATCAGTTTTTCTTTAGCTAATCATCTTGCTGCATGGACAGATAATTTTACTTGACATCTTGGAATAATTTGGTTACGAATCTAGAACTACTCTTGTTTTCTTCTAATAGGAAACGCTAGATCGTTTCAACTATATTCAAGATATTCTAACTGAAGATATCATTTTTACAGCTTAGAAGAAAACAAGACACCAACTCTGGTTATTAAAACTAGTTCGAGGTTGTCACACTGCAAAAAATGATTTCTTGTCGAGAGAAAATATCTTTAATATGGGTGACTATCTATTATTTCTTATTAGAAGTTTACTAGAACTCAAATGTAAGATTATTTAGCTTACTTTGAGGCGCTTTTACTAATTTCAAGCCTTAAATTTTCTTATTCTATTGGCAGATAATTTTGCTTCTTTCTAGAATTGAATGCTTAAAATGAGCAAAATTATCTGCCAATAGAATAAGAAAATTTAAGGCTTGAAATTAGTAAAAGCGTCTCAAAGTAAGCTAAATAATCTTACATTTGAGTTCTAGTAAACTTCTAATAAGAAATAATAGATAAATTCACCCATATTAAAGATATTTTCTCTCAACAAGAGATCATTTTTTTGCAGTGCACCAACTTATTCCAAGATGTCTTGTCAAGTAAAATTATCTGTCCATGCAGTAAGAGAATTTCACTAGTATTAAGCAACTTTCTCCTCAAATTCAGCTTTTTTTGCACTGTACACCACACTGCAAAAAATAAAAATCTTAGGAAGTTTGTCTATTTTCAAGTCAAAACATCTAGCCACCCTTATTATAAGACATAATTGCCCAACAAGCAAAACCTCATTTAGCTAGAAAGGCTAGTTTTTAGACAGTCCATCTTGAAAATCTTGTATAGACAAAATGTCTTGAAAAAGTCTTATTTGGAACACCTTTGAAAATAATTTTTTTTTTTTAAACAAGTAATTACATTTTGGACATTTGTCAAATGCGACTCATCTTGTTTCAAGAAAAAAAAAGTATGCTTGTTTTGGGAATAAATGAACTTTACTGAAATCTTTGAATCTTGCCCCCAAAATGCACTGTTGCTTTGGCGTTGTGTAAGCACTGCAAGTCAAAATGCGTAGACGTTTTTTTATTGGTGCCTGATCTTGTAAACCCCTCGTACACTGCACTGTTGCTTTGGCGTTGTGTAAGCACTGTAAGTCAAAATGCGTAGACTTTTTTTTATTTATTTATTTTTTTTGGTGCCTGAGGTCCTGGGGAAGTGGAATCTTAAGAGATGTTTTAATGTTGAAATGGGAAAAAAATAAACTTGTTGCAATGCTACACGTGTCGTCAACTTGATTCAAGATAGTCTCTGGTCTCATATCTCGAGTATTTTACTAATTACAGGTCACAAAAGGAGAATCTTTTAAGCTAGCAATGCTTAGTTGTAGAATTTAACAATCCTAATATTAGTATATTTATCTTTAATTCAGTTTTTACTGCTAAGACTGTGTCATGAATTTAAGTGAAATACCCTTAAAATGAAATAAATAAAAATGACTTGAATGGCTAAATGTAAGAAGTACGATCTTGTTATAAGAACTATTTTGATTATTTTGAGTTAATCAGATCTCGCATAATAAGTTCCCCAATCTTATTTTGGAATTTTCATCTAAAAACAGGTGAGATTTTTCATCTTACTTTAAGAAATCTTACCAAGTCAAATTTGACTAGTTCCATTGGCAGATTTTTTTTTTCACCTGATTTCAAGCAGGGGCGGCATGGTGGTGTAGTGGTTAGCGCTGTCGCCTCACAGCAAGAAGATCCTGGGTTCGAGCCCCGTGGCCGGCGAGGGCCTTTCTGTGCGGAGTTTGCATGTTCTCCCCGTGTCCGCGTGGGTTTCCTCCGGGTGCTCCGGTTTCCCCCACAGTCCAAAGACATGCAGGTTAGGTTAACTGGTGACTCTAAATTGAGCGTAGGTGTGAATGTGAGTGTGAATGGTTGTCTGTGTCTATGTGTCAGCCCTGTGATGACCTGGCGACTTGTCCAGGGTGTACCCCGCCTTTCGCCCGTAGTCAGCTGGGATAGGCTCCAGCTTGCCTGCGACCCTGTAGAAGGATAAAGCGGCTAGAGATAATGAGATGATTTCAAGCAAATATACTTTGTTTTAATCTTTTATTTCTTATTTTTGAAAGGCCATTTTTCGCAGTGCACCACACTGCAAAAAATAAAAATCTTAGGAAGTTTATTTGTCTATTTTCAAGTCAAAACATCTAGCCATCCTTATTATAAGACATAATTGCCCAACAAGTAAAACCTCATTTAGCTAGAAAGGCTAGTTTTTAGAGAGTCCATCTTGAAAATCTTGTATAGACAAAATGTCTTGAAAAAGTCTTATTTGGAACACCTTTGAAAATAAAACAAGTTTTTTTTTTAAACAAGTACGTACGTTTTGGACATTTGTCAAATGCGGCTCATCTTGTATCAAGAAAAAAAAAGTATGCTTGTTTTGAGAATAAATGAACTTTACTGAAATCTTTGAATCTTTCATTCCAATTCAACTCCACCTTACAGATCCTAAGTTTACTGCAACTGTTTTCTCAGTCATTCAGAGTGAGCTCCTTCTAGATGCTGTACAGACTCTAGACCAGACAAGAGCCTTCAAAAAGGCTATGAGTGAGTGGAGGGCGTTTTAGTGACGTCTTTTTGGAATGCTGTGAGTTAAGCTCAGTGGGGTTTTTTTTGTGCCTGATCTTGTAAACCCCTCGTACACATGAATAGTCAGTGCCCCCAAAATGCACTGTTGCTTTGGCGTTGTGTAAGTACTAAGTCAAAATGCGTAGACTTTTTATTTATTTTTGGTGCCTGAGGTCCTGGGGAAGTGGAATCTTAAGAGATGTTTTAATGTTTGAATGTTGAAATGGGAAAAAAATAAACTTGTTGCAATGCTACACATGTCGTCAACTTGATTCAAGATAGTCTCTGGTCTCATATCTCGAGTATTTTACTAATTACAGGTCACAAAAGGAGAATCTTTTAAGCTAGCAATGCTTAGTTGTAGAATTTAACAATCCTAATATTAGTATATTTATCTTTAATTCAGTTTTTACTGCTAAGACTGTCATGAATTTAAGTGAAATACCCTTCAAATGAAATAAATAAAAATGACTTGAATGGCTAAATGTAAGAAGTACGATCTTGTTATAAGAACTATTTTGATTATTTTGAGTTAATCAGATCTCGCATAATAAGTTCCCCAATCTTAATTTGGAATTATTTCATCTAAAAACAGGTGAGATTTTTCATCTTACTTTAAGAAATCTTACCAAGTCAAATTTGACTAGTTCCATTGGCAGATTTCTTTCACCTGATTCAAGCAAATATGCTTTGTTTTAATCTTTTATTTCTTATTTTTGAAAGGCCATTTTTTGCCGTGCACCACTCTTGCCAGAGCAGCTGGGGATTTAGTGCCTTACTCAAGGCCACTTCAACCAGTCCTGCTGGTCTAGGGATTCAAACCAAAGACCTTCTGGTCCCAAAGCTGCTTCTCTAACCATTAGGCCATGGCTTCTGCTGTTCCAGAGCATTAAATGCATCGATAAATGGATAAAGAGGACAATGTTGGTGGGGCGTTCTTTTGTTTTTAATGCTGCCGCATGAAAGGGGAAAAAAAAGAAACAAAAACCACTTCAGGACATGACAAGTGAAAAAGGGTTAAGTTGCGAGTGGTAACAGCAACCCTGCTTTCATCACACCACTCTGTCGTTGATTATTTTTGTGTAATAACACAATCCCAAGTGTTTTATCCCATAATTAGCGTTCATTATTATTATTACTACTGCAAGAAGGCCAGGACAGTTAACGAGACCTTATGCAACATGAGTAGTTTCTGTGTAACCATCAAACAGCCTTGTGATGGCCCGGGGTCTTGGTAATGGTACATCCTGACCTTGAATCCAGTGTTCCTGGGATGTGCTCCAGTTCCACAGCAGCTCTGATCAGGATAAAACCGAACAAATTAAATGAATAAGAATTGATGTATATTGCATAATGTGATTATTATTTACGTTTTGCAATCAGCAGATATTGTTTGGGTGGTGGATCATTCTCAGCACTGCTTCGTGCGTGTGCGCGCCCATTTTCCTAAGAATATTCATACGTATAAAACACCCAAGGTGGAAAGAAGCCCAAGGTTACACTGCATTGTGCTTCGGTTATAAATATTAATTACAACTAGATGCCAGGGTTTTGTTTTGTTTTTTAACTTGCTGACATCAAGTATTTTCTTCATGTGCCTCCATCCCCATAAACTTGTCCATTTGCCAACATAAAAATCATACTTCACAATCCAAGGACTACTTATTCTCATGAACACAGATGGACAGGGTTTTTCCTGTTGAAGGGAACTGAACTGATAAAATACAAGTGTGGTGTATTCGTGTTAAGGCTATATCTGGGTATGTTATCTGTCTGAGCGTAAAGGTTTCGGTTTTGAAAGACAGGAAATGAGCCATGAACATTCATCTGTGATCCAGCTGCTCCTCACTGTGTCCATACAAGCACATTGCACCCTGGGAGTGGATGTATATTTCACACTCCTCTAATCTCAGGATTTTTTTTTTTTTTTAAAGTCTAACAGCAGTGAAATCCAATCCGATCCCATCATCAACTTTTTTTTTTTTTTAAATACCCGATAGTCATTTGTGTTAAATCTAAATGTAATTGTCGACATTTGGGGTAAGGGGAAAATTCTGGAGTAGAGCTGGGCAACATCACAATCTAATACTGATATTGTCAACTATCACTACCACATTGCAATATCTTTTTATCACATGAAAGCTATACTGCCTTTCAGATTATAAAAAGAATTTTCCCAACACCCAATTATTTTTGTTTAGTGAACCGAAAGCTACCGAATTCGAATCACAGACTTCCAAGTTTATTATTTTTTAAAAATAGAACAATTAATTAATGAATTTATCTCCACGTGGCCCTAAATTCTCCGTTATTTTTTCCTGCTTCACCATGACCCAATACAAGATACTATGTCATGCATCATGTGGCGGGCGTTCCTCGTTCATGCAAGACATTGTGGGATACAAATTTGAAACAGGAGAGAAAAATGGAGGACGCGAGTGTGCGAATGAAACATGAAAGAGTGACTACAGTAACAGAAAGAAAGCGAGAAGAAATGTGTTATTTACCAGCTGGGAGGTCCGTATGGTGAAATACCGTGACTGAGGTCTTGAAAGTACTGAGCGAGGCCCTCTGGGCCGAGGTCAGTATTCAAGGCCGAGGTCACGGTATTTCACCATACGGACCGACCTTAAGCTGGTAAATAATATATTAATTTTTTTCTTTACCAAATTCTAACAGAAAACGAGAGCGCCCGAAAGGGAAAACCGAGCCGAGCCGCCATTTTGAATCCTCATTCACGGCTGTAATGCAAA
The DNA here is from genome assembly GCF_027579695.1 of Neoarius graeffei. NCBI lineage: Eukaryota > Metazoa > Chordata > Actinopteri > Siluriformes > Ariidae > Neoarius > Neoarius graeffei. The sequence continues at coordinate 59,437,339 of NC_083587.1, forward strand.
TTGCTTCCTCCTCGGTATACAAGTGCACTTCCATGGCAGGAAAAAAACTACATTTTGCCGCCTATGTAGTCCCCTATTTATACAAAATTGAGTCATTCAGGATTCAGCCATGTTTTTGCTCGGCGTTAGCAACAGTTAGAGGTTTTTAGCTTTCTCCTGAAATGCTTTCTTTTATTTCTTCTTCCTCAGGGTAGTAAAACTCGCTTTCGCTGTGAACACTGTCATTATCGCTATCCATGCTGTAAAATTAATGCTATTCTCCTGAGAAATGCTGGCAAAAATTTAAGATTTTTGATAATCTTATTTAAAAAAAAAAGATAAATGGTGACAAAAAAAATGCTACCATGTTTTTTTTTTTTGTGAACGAGCGAGTTGCCAGAGGTCCATAACCGGGGTCCGTAACTGGGGTCCATATCGTAGGATATGGACTTGCTTGCCAGCCAATCAGAGCGCAGGATTTGATGGAAACCGGACCGCGAAAAAAATAAGACGTTATGGTGTATAAGAAGGAAAGGAAACGCAGGACCAAACTAATAAATATCGGCGCTCAGCGAGCACCTCGGTGTGATCAGCTGTTCGTTTAGCGACAGAATGATGGAACTGTCAGTGCACGCTCAAAGGGAAAACTGCGCATGCGCACACACACACGGACTTCCTCTGTCTGCTCGACTGCGCAAAGCGAGCGATTTCATGCACATTATTTGCTTTAATCCCCTCAAATTAAATAACTTCCCAACCACAGAATAGAATGGCCTGATATTTTGTCAGATATTACAGAAATAAACATATATCACAATGACCACATTTCAGAGTGAACTAAATTTCACCGATGTTATGAAATCGAAAGCATGTCTAGCTTGAAAGGGTTTTTTTTGTTTAAACAGTTACAAATGCTGGAAACTTCTTTTAATGTTTATTTTATCAAATGTATTTTTAAACTCAATAATAAAAGCTAGCGATATTGTAAACTGGTGTTTCGACGTCACTGACATCATCAAAGCCAAAATTAAACATCCAGTCCAATTCTGTACGTGCCAAGGTTTTTACTTGATGCACATTCTGGGGCCTTTATAAAAACTTGAACTGACTCTTAAATCACCTTAAACACTTTATTTTACTCTGATGTCTGTGACGTCAAAACGTCAGTTTACAATATCGCTAGCTTTTATTATTAAATGTATCACAAAAGTTGTATTAAAAAATAAAATAAAATGAGAAAAAAATTGTTTTCTCTCTCTCTCTCTCCCCCGTCAATCACAGTGACACTGGCCAATCACTAACATCTATGAGCTTATGTACACTTGTGTTCAAAATAATAGCAGTCCAACACGACTAACCAGATCAATCACTGTTTTTGGTGGAAATTATATTACTACATGGCAAATAATTTACCAGTAGGTGTAGTAGAGTCATAGAAAACCAACAGACCCAACATTCATGATATGCATGTTCCTGAGTCTGTGTATAATTGAATAATTAAGTGAAAGGGACGTGTTCAAAATAATAGCAGTGTGGAGTTTAATTAGTGAGGTCATTCATTCATTCTGTGAAAAAACAGATGTCAATCAGGTGGCCCTAATTTAAGGATGAAGCTAGCACATGTACATCCATTTCTCTCTGAAAACCTGAGAAACATGGGTCGTTCCAGACATTGTTCAGAAGAACAGCGTGCTTTGATTAAAACGTTGATTGGAGAGGTAAAACGTATACTGTAAAGAAGTGCAGAAAATGATGGGCTGCTCGGCTAAAATGATCTCCAGCGCTTTAAAATGGACAGCAAAGCCAGAGAGACGTGGAAGAAAACAGAAGACTACCATTCGAATGGATCGAAGAATAGCCAGAATGGCAAAGACTCAGCCAATGATCAGCTCCAGGGTGATCAAAGACGGTCTGAAGTTACCTGTGACAATTAGAAGACGCCTGTGTGAAGCTAATCTATCGGCAAGAAGCCCCCGCAAAGTTCCACTGTTAAAAAAAAAAGACGTGCTGAAGAGGATACAAGTTGCCAAAGAACACATCGACTGGCCTAAAGAGAAATGGAAAACCATTTTGTGGACTGATGAAAGTAAAATCGTTCTTTTTGAGTCCAAGAGCCGCAGATAGTTTTTCAGACGACCCCCAAACACTGAATTCAAGCCACAGTACGCTCTGAAGACAGTGAAGCATGGTGGTGCAAGCATCATGATATGGGGATGTTTCTCTTACTGTGGTGTTGGGCCCATTTATAGCGTACCAGGGATCATGGATCAGTTTGCATATATCAAAATACTTGAGGAGGTCATGTTGCCTTATGCTGAAGAGGAAATGCCCTTGAAACGGGTGTTTCAACAAGACAACGACCCCAAACACACCAGTAAGCGAGCAGCATCAGGGTTCAAGACCAACAAAATGAAAGTCATGGAGTGGCCAGCCCAATCCCCGGACCTTAATCCGATAGAAAATTTGTGGGGTGACATCAAAAATGCTATTTCTGAGGCAAAACCAAGAAATGCAGAGGAATTGTGGAATGTTGTCAAATCATCCTGGGCTGGAATACCTGTTCACAGGTGCCAGAAACCGTGGTTATACAACTAAATATTAGTTTAGAGCAATTCCAGCGTTATGGACGTGACACTTGAACTCAAAATGGCAACAAATGACCCAGTGCATGTTTTATTGTCTCCCAGTATTTAAACAGGTGTTGCATATTTTAAAGCTGTACCATACTGGAGAAGTGATAGAACAAGAACAATTCCCATAGTACATCTAGGGCATGCCAGAAAATGCCAATAAAAGATGCGTTATGGATGTGACAGAAAAAGTATCACTTTTCTTGGGTGACTGTACATTTTTATCAAACTCTGTGAAATTGTAAACCTAATGTCGAAATGGAGATATCCGTTTGATAGAAGGGTCCAAGGTGAATATTAAAAAAAAAATCTGTTTTTAAAATATTTTGTATTTCATGCAGACTTTCGGAAGGAAAAGTCAGCGTTATGGATGTGACGAAATTCCGTTATGGATGTGACGCGTCTGAAATAGACATGGCATATGTTTAGAAAATCAGCAATTTAACCAACATAACCCTTTGAAAAACTCTCTAAATATCAGCTAAAACTATCAAAGTTCTTAAATAATATTTAGGATGGCTATTGTTTTGCTGTTTTGTGGATTTTTGCATACATTTCTGTGGCTTGTGGCAATAATATAGAATTGTACATGATCAAAGTTGATTTTAGCTTGGGGTTTACATTATAAGAAAGAAAGACTGACGGTGACATATTAGGTTGGTTACAAATTGGTTCAACTTATTCACATCTGTAAAATACAGGCCTAGGTGAGATCTCTGGGAGTGGTTTTGATGTATTACATGTTGCTTTATTTTTGCATGGTGAGGTTGACATTTACATGGAATTGCCCTTTAGTGATTCACAGGAATACTAAATCCTTAAGATTTTTTCAGTTTATACAGTAAATATTTGAAGTTTGTAATGAAAAATGCAGACACTGCTATTTTTCTGAACAGCCCAATGTTCATTTTTCTTCATTTTCTGTAAAGTAATTAAAATATTGATACAGTTTTCTTCATGTTTTGATGTAGAATATAATGTGCATTGTTCCCAATGCATGGAAGTAAAAACTATAAGGATTTTGAGCTTTACTCACGTTTTTAAATACACTGCTATTATTTTGAACACAACTGTATGCAGAAGAGGGCAGACAGCATCTTCGTCACGCTGCCCAGCATGATACGGCGTAGAACATGCGGCCTTGTGGTGTCCAGATTGTTCCATTCATTAGTATCATTCATCCTTAGTAACTGCCTGGTCAGTGGCACAGTAGCTACTGGTTTGTTAATATTCGAGAACTAAGACCAGTTACAAAACAAATTTTAAAAAATTTAAAACCCTGCCCGAGCAGGATTAAAAGCAAAAAACAGTTTCACGCACATCTTGAGCTGAGGGTCAGAGCCTACATTCACACACCATGCTGAAAAAGCTGGCGTTTCTGCAGGAATCAGGCCACACCCACTTCAGGTTTCATATGATTAGTGTTATTGTGACACCTGCACTATGCATCATGACTAGGGCTGTAACGATACACCCAACTCACGATTCGATTCGTATCGCGATTTTTGACCCACGATTCGATACACCCACGATTTTTTTTTAAATGTGTTTTTAAAGTAGTAAATTTGACTTAACATTTACTTACTTACATTAACTATTTAATAACAAATAATTCAGACCACTGCAGAGAATGAGTAATATGTATGCAAAAATGAACAAATGTATATCCAAAGATTGTTTTATTTCTCAAAATAATACTGTTGAGCCGGAAGCTCTGTTTTTTTCGGTTCTGAAAAAGTCATTTTTCCAAATCGTGTAAATCCGTTAAGATATTTTTTTGGGGGGGGGGTGGCTCTCTCACTGTCTCACTCTCATAGGGCCAATGATTTTCTGTGATCGCGAAAAACAGATGGAAATTACGGAATTTTTATAGTGAAACGTTGCTCACGTGTCAAAATGCAACTACCGCAGAAGGCTTCCGCCCAAGCAGACATGCCTTCAGTGTTGCCAGATATTGCTAACGTTTTCCACCCCAAAATATGTTCAAAACCAGCCAAAAAGCACCTAACCTGCCCAATCTGGCAACACTGCATGCTTTTCCGGTCAAGTGATTGTGATTGGCTTGTGGCACACCTAGCCAGCCAATGAGCTGCTTGTTTACAGATTCGCTCCCCGCGTCGCAACCAGAATGGCGACCGCTTAAAAGAAATGAATGCTCTGCCAGTGGCGAGTGTGGACGTTGCGTGACTCGCAGAAGATTGTCGCAGGTCGGCGAAAAAACGACTTACTAATAGATATAAAAAAAAAAGTAATTTAAGTAAGTTTAAAATGTAATTTAAATAAAAAGTAAAGTATTCATAAATTGAAGTTTGGAAGCGCCTCTGTTTTTGGGCTGAGGAGACATTTGAAAGGGTGTACCGCGATTCTGCCTTCTTGTATCGCGATACGGATCGTGGCTCTGCGTATCGCGATTTCGATTTGCATATTGTTACAGCCCTAATCATGACATGTAGAAATGTCTTCAAATGTCATACTTTTGTCAATTCCCATTGGAGAAGGATCAGATCGAAGTAAGGTTCATAGAAAAAAGGAAAAAGCGCCACAACCCAAGCTCTGGGGGTCACGGAAACTGGTTTTGGATTTTAAAAAAAAAAAAGACGCAACATTTGTGAAATCAGTTGTCATACATGTATTCACACCCAAATAAAACCAAACTAAATATACAATTCAAAGACCATATTTTAACTATAAATATCGCAGGAATGGAACGTCGTGTCTGTGCAGCTACATGGTTCACAACAACCAGGTGGTATTCCTTACATTCAAAGAAAAAAAAAGGGTTAAAACGATGATAGCGGATACAAAAGAAAGGAAAAAAAAGTAGAATAATGATCTGAGGAGGTTATATACAATAATCTCTCCATTATTTTCATGCAATGTTTTTTTTCACCCCTCCCCCACCCTTACAAAATCACCATTTCAAACCTGACAAATGAAACAAAAGCTCAAACTTCAGGCATGACATTTTGGAGGAAAGAAGAAGAAGAAAAAAAAAAAAGGATTTGGGTTTTGGATGTGTGACATAAAGCAGCACAGTAAACGTCAGCCGCGACCGAACGCTAGCAGGAACACCGTGGATTGTTATTCGCGTGCACTCGGTATCAGTATCGGCCTCGTCAGCAAGTCCAGGTAAGAGAATGGGACAAATATCACACACTTCAGCTTGAGACGTTCAAAAACCTGTATTTGATGATGTAAAAACATTAAAATGAACAAACAAAGAAAAAAGTGGAAATTAAAGGTGCGGTCAGTGACTCAAGTCCAAAACACATTCTCGGCACGTTTTGTGGGAAAAGATGTGGACCACCGATTTGTGCGCGAGGAATCCGAAGCTAGGCGTCAAAAAACTCGCTCAAACTTTAATAATAAAGCCTTCAGCGTTTTCTCCAGAGCCCTGAACTGAGTTTTAAAGACATATATAACTTCGACCTAAAAAAAAAAAAAAATCACTGATTACACCTTTAACTAATAATTTTTAAACACATTACTGGTCACTGGAATAAATCGCACTGAGTAACCTTGAGTACTAGCGATACAAGTTTTACGATGGATATTCCTCCCTTTGGCTAAACATTCCAGGAACTCGAGCAGCACCCTCAACACGACTTCTCTTTCTTTCATCTTCAAACATTTTTTGTTTTGTGAAAAATTTGGCTTCCGGATTGAATTTTAAAGCACGACGAAACGTCCACTCTAATATTCTCTCTGAAATAAACGAGTTAATTTGCTCTGCTTGCTTCAAATTAAGGCAGGCGCAAGTTTAAAACATTAAGGTCGGCGTCAAAGGTTGTGGTTTAAGCTAAACAATTTCAAACCGAGCTCTAAATCCACAACGAATGAAAGAAACTCGTATAATGACCGACTCGACTCCGGCGCGGTTTCTATGTCCACATGACCTCCCACTATGGGCACGTTTATAAAAGTCTTCTTTATGAAAGAAAAATTAATCCAACACAGTCTGTACATCATTAACAAACACGTCTCAAAACACGCTTTTAGGAATCTGTCGTTGCACATGGAAATGTGTCCAAGAGATGATACAGCTTGACTTTTTTTTTTTAATATATAAACTATTTTTTTCTCCCTTTCTTTTCTCCTTGTCTTTCCGGATCATCCACGCAGCCCCAATCCTTCCAGAAATTCTTCCTGCAGGGATTTCCGGACACGCCGTCATGTCATGTCACGTCACGTCACGTCATGTCGCGGTGCTCTCGTTAACCCGCACGATCACCTGGAGTCAGAGTCACTGGTGTCTGAGGAAGAGGAGTCGGAGGACGAAGAAGAGGAGTCGGAGCTGGAGCTGGAGGCGCTGAGACGAGCGGGCATGGAGTGTGGCTCTGCGCTCACGCTGGCCTTCTCCGCTGTGGACGAGAAACAGTTTACTTATTCACTGTCCATGCTGAAAGATTTCAATCTTTACGAAAGGATAACTGCACTTCCTGCCTACAAACCAAAAACAACACATCCATGCTAGTTCAGGCACTAAAAACAGGGATCCCAGCAGTAATTGAAAAAAATAGAGGAATGTAAGAAACTATCACTGGGCGGCACGGTGGTGTAGTGGTTAGTGCTGTTGCCTCACAGCAAGAAGGTCCGGGTTCGAGCCCCGTGGCCGGCGAGGGCCTTTCTGTGCGGAGTTTGCATGTTCTCCCCGTGTCCGCGTGGGTTTCCTCCAGGTGCTCTGGTTTCCCCCACAGTCCAAAGACATGCAGGTTAGGTTAACTGGTGACTCTAAATTGAGCGTAGGTGTGAATGTGAGTGTGAATGGTTGTCTGTGTCTATGTGTCAGCCCTGTGATGACCTGGCGACTTGTCCAGGGTGTACCCCGCCTTTCGCCCGTAGTCAGCTGGGATAGGCTCCAGCTCGCCTGCGACCCTGTAGAACAGGATAAAGCGGCTACAGATAATGAGATGAGATGAGATCATTATCTTGAGTATTGCAACTAAAAAAGTTACCACATTTTACTGTGAATGTAATTCTGTTACTGAAGAACTACCCAACTAGATTTTCAATTCCTGACAGGTTCGAAGTGTTTCAAATAATATTTATGTACCACACATGCATCTATCCTGATCATACACATTCTCCATCCATCCATTATCCATAACCGCTTATCCTGTGCAGGGTCGTGGACAAGCTGGAGCCTATCCCAGCTGACTATGGGCGAAAGGCGGGGTACACCCTGGACAAGTCGCCAGGTCATCACAGGGCTGACACATAGACACAGACAACCATTCACACTCACATTCACACCTACGCTCAATTTAGAGTCACCAGTTAACCTAACCTGCATGTCTTTGGACTGTGGGGGAAACCGGAGCACCCGGAGGAAACCCACGCGGACATGAGGAGAACATGCAAACTCCGCACAGAAAGGCCCTCGCCGGCCACGGGGCTCGAACCCAGGACCTTCTTGCTGTGAGGCGACAGCGCTAACCACTACACCACCGTGCCGCCCCTAGCTAAGTTGTTCTTCGTGAAAACAATTTGATCTTCAAAACAAAATCAAAATCCACTGAAAACTCAGGGAGGAGAAGTGATTTTTGTGAACTGTGGATGGACGGACGGTAACGCTCACTGGCCTATGACTGTGTGAGCTAATAGTAATACATTTTTAAATTACGGCTGAGCAAAGGCGTTCCTGAAATTTTTGTGACTCTGACGGAAAATCTTCGTTTCGGGTGGTTGGGAGGTAAAATGCACATCACTTGGTGCTTTTTTTTTTTTTTTAAACGCAGAGAGGGGGGAAGACACACGACACAGCATCACTTTTTAACAAGTGGCTGCTTTCCATAGGATTATATACAGCCTGTGCACTGAGGGTGAGAAGAAACAGTAAGTGTAAAGCATATGTTCATACCTCATAACCACTAACAGCACCACATCGTGCTTTGATCACTTGAATCACATTTTTGCCCAGTGCCTCCAGAACGAAAGGGTTCAGTTCTTACCTTTGGGTTTCTGGGGCTTTTTGACGGAGTTGAGTTGGCCGCTAACATCCTGCAGCCTTCTCTCCAGCTCCCTTCTCTTCTCCAAAGCCAGCTCCTCGCGAGACTTCCCACCGACCGGCTTCATCACTACACAGAGTGTCAAAGACAAGTCTATTGGATCCAAACTCAATCACACCTTGCAACAGCTCTGTACTATTGGGGGCGGAGTCAGCTCTCAACAGGATTTGATAACTCTTATTAGAACTTGAACTTCCATTGAACTCATACCCCGATGTACACACGATCACAAAACAGCTTTACACAAACTCCCGAGGACCAGAACAGAGATTAAGTTCAAGCACGAAGGACAGCTTTTGAAATCTCACCGTAAGGTTTCCGTGGCTTTTTGCGCAGGCAGCTGGTGACGTAGCTCTCGAGTTCACGCAGCGTAGACGGTTTGAGCGTCTCGAAGTCGATCTCGATCTCCTCGGGGTTGGTGTCACGCAGCGAGGGCTCACGGGACTGGATGATGTGCACGACGCGGCCCAGCTTGTCTCCCGGCAGCTTGTTGATGTCGAGGCTGAGCTGCCGCTTGGCGTCATAGCTCATCGGCAGACCGTCTTCTTCCTCCTCCGAGTCGTACTGCGCCATCGGCGGGGCGGGAGCCGAAAAACGCGCCGCGGCCGCCAAAGACTTCTTAGTCGTCCTGAAAAGGAAAAATATAACTTCTGGAGTTACAAAAAGAAATAGGAAGAGGGAATAATTAGACCAAGTAATGTGAAGCTTGGTTATTAAAAATCAATAATAACCAAAAAAAAAAAACCTAAAAAATAAATTAACATTTTAATTAGTTTTTTAATTTATAAATTTATGTGGTTATTTTCTAACATTATTTTATTTATAATAAATTTATTTTCTAGCATTTATTTATAATAGAAAATAAACACAAATGTATTATAAATAAACGAATGAAAATGTTAGAAAACAAATGTATTATATTATAAATAAAATAAACGAATGAAAATGTTAAAAAATAAATAAATACACAAATGTATTATAAATAAACGAATGAAAATGTTAGAAAATAAATTTATTCTAATAAACTAATAAACGTTAGAAAATAAACAAGTTTATTAACATTTTCATTAGTTTATTTGACTATTTTTAATACTAAAATTTTTTGTTATAAAATTAAGACTTATTATTAAAAATAATTAAATATACTAATGAAAATGTTAGAAAATAAATACAGCAAAAAGTAAAGCAATGCAGTTACATAAAATAACAGGGATGAGAATGAAAAATATTTTAAAAGTCTGAAAAAACCGGGGTGGGGCCCGGGGGGCCCATGAGTTTTGGCTATTTTTTTTTTTACCCCAAAACCATTAATTTTATCAGCAAAAAGTTGCAATTTATTTAGAAATAAATTCCCCGTCTTGGTGGACTCCCAGGTGAAAATGATTAATATGGTACAAGCAGCGCTCGAAACTAACGGTGTCCCGACGTCCCGGGGACCATAAAAAATGTCATCGGGACACAAAATTATCATATCTGGGACAATCCCGGGACAATGGAAAAAAAATAGATCTAGAAAAAAGTTCTACATTAATATTATTTACAAAGCCGTAACACATACGTAGACATTCACCTAATTTGTCAATTTTAATTTGAAAACGTTAACAGCGAAAAATACATTAGTAGCTACACTTTCGATGCACCTGCATCCGTAGGCTACAGAGCAGCGCATTCTGTTCTAGAATCTTCGGCCGGAGTCCGCATTATATGGACTTGGAATGGAATTGCTGCCGCACACGCTGCGCCGACTCTTGCCAGAACAAAAATGCTTAAGTGGTTGAAGCGGACCGACCGCGGGGAAGAAACTGAAAGCCCAGACATAACGTCTCCGGGACCTTCAGGATCCAAAGTGTCATCGCCTGGTCTGCAGGCAACGCTAGCAACTGAATGAACTTAATGAACACTGTTAGACACGTTATAAAATACAACAGGAATGATGCGGATGATATTGACGGAAGATACCGTTCAACAGAATAAGTGAGTTTTCTTGGTGTCTTTCTAGTTCAGAAAGTTTAGTCAGTCAGCAGCACAGCTAGGCTCGGACCTGGCACTATGTTGATGTTGCTAACATTTGCACCCGGCAGCGAAAGTTCATAAAATGGATAACGGAAAGTTCATAAAAATGGATAACGGAAAGTTCATAAAAATGGATAACGGTAATGGTGAAAATGATAAGTTGGCCTTATAAGTGCCAACAGAGATTCAAGGTATAAGTAGATGAAATGAACATAAAAGGGGTGTTATTTTCAACTAAAGTGTACTGCAGATGTAGGGAGTTGAAACATTTTCTGAATGAGCTAGTTGGCCCCTTTAAATAAACGGGTATCTATTCATACAGTGAGATCGCCAAAGTTTAATAAACTGAAAATGCAATAACTGTAATTTTGAAGTAGATGATGTATAGGACATGTGTCACTTGTGTTTTGTGACTTATTGTAAAAATGATAAAGGGTTCAAAATCGCATAGTTACAAATATAATAGTAACTTCATATGATGATATTAACCACTGGTTATTTCAGAGAGGAAAAAAATGGGGACACTATTGCTTCCATTCGGGACAATACAACACAGAATTCGGGACCACTGGGGGACACAAAGAAAAAAAGTTAATTTCGAGCCCTGGGTACAAGAGACTTGTTTTTAATCAATTAACATTTGATGATTTCAAAAAAATCAATGCACCTTTTAATATAAACGAGCTCGACAGTATTATATTTCTGCATTTTAGCTATTCATGTCTTTGAATACTCTAATCCTTTAAAATGAAGTGCAAACCAGAAAAAAGTTCTATCATATAATTCTCTTAAGCTTTCTTATGATGTTATCATGGTAGCAGGAGGTCTTGCATATTAAGCAGGCAACATTCAACATCACTCATCACTTCCCTTTCAACTGCTGTGTGTACTAATGAGGTTTTATCTGGACGGGATGTTGTGTAATGTAATACAGATACCATACGGTCAATTTGAAGATCGAGATGGTGATTTTGAATTAAAGAACAGGCGTGTACAATGGGTATTACATATTGGAATTTTTTTTTTAAATCAAAAACTATAAGTTCATCTCGGCCTAAAAAGTTTGGGCAGACGCTCCCGCGCGGCACATGCCAGCAATTCCGTCCCCCATGAAATGAGCAATAAGTAGGAGAGTTATACATGCTATCATACTTAAAATTTCATCAGAAATATAGATATGATACTATGATTCTCCCCAACATGCTACATTAGATAAGCTAACCCCATTTATAAAAGATACACACTTATATATGACATGTAATTGATATATATTTTTTGGGGCGTGCGCTCTCTCTGCCATGCCGATCCTGTAGGCTGCACTGACTCAATACAACTGAAAACTCCGGTCCTCAAGAAAAGAGATAAAAGCCCACCCACACTGAAAGCTGATTGGCTTATTTTGCTGAGTAACCCAATCAAGATGCTCTTTGTCTGGCATGCGCTACATGAACAGGCACACAGGCAGTGTTGCCACATTGGGTGGTTTTAAGTGCATTTTGGCGGGTTTTGAACATATTTTGGGCTGGAAAATGTCAGCAGTATCTGGCAACACTGCACACAGTCTCCCTCGCGCACGCGCATTCTAGGATGCGTGATGCAGACCTTAATGTTGCGCACGCACGCTCTTGCTCGCTTCTATTAATATGCAGGAGACTCCCGGGACACTTGGGATGTCTGCGTTATAAGGTGACCACAGATCGTTAATCATACCCCCCCCCAAAAAAAATTTCTCAACGGATTTACATCGATCTCAAAAACGATCATTTTGGTCTGAAAAAGTCGGAAATCCGCCAATCGGCGGAAAATTCTCATCCCTGAAATAATTAAAACAATCAAAAAGTAATAAAATACTCAAACTTAAGCTAATAAAAATTAAAATAATTTAATCCAATATGACGTGCGATTTCGACCAGAAAAGAGCAGATTTTTAAGACACCAGAGAGAAAGCAGGAGGACTCGGACTGACGCAGCGGTTAAAGTAAATGTTGATAGTGCCGTCTGGTTACAGCATTACACTTTCAGCCGATTAAAGAGCAGGCAGAACACCACGCCGGCTTACTTGTTGCTCTTGCTGTTCTTCTTGGCAGGAGCTTTCTTGCTCTGAGTGGACATGGACGCCATCTTGCTGGATTTGTTCTTGGTCACTTTGGTTACTTTCTCTCTCTCCCTCTCGTTGCTACGGCCGCCTTTGCGTTTCTCCGGCTTCTTCTTCTTCTTTTTGTCCTTCTTCTTCTCTCGCTTCTTCTTGGGTTTGATGATGGGGCCGGACGAGAGCGCGGCTAACTGCTCGTGCACCGCCCGCAGCTGCAAAGGGACAGGGTTTGTGTGACACGAGTAATTAGTCATATATAATCAGAGTGGAGAAATGTGTGTGTGTGTGTGTGTGTGTGTGTGTGTGTGTGTGTGTGTGTACCTGAGTGCACACTTGGTCCTGTAGCTGGGCCAGGCGCTGCGCTCTCTCCTCCTCGCTGTCTGAGCTCGGGCTGCTCTCGCTGCTCGGCTCGCTGTCGCTGCTCGGCTCGCTTTCCGAAGACGACGAAGGTGACGACGAGGACGATGAAGATGAAGAGGATGACGAAGATGAGGAGGAGTGTTGCAATCCCATAATGCCTACGTTATGACCCAGAGAGGTCGGCGCCAAGCCTTCTTCCTCCTCCTCGTCCTCCAGGACCTCATCCGGCATCTTTGCGAAACGGAACTCGAACACATCCTGAAAAAAAAAAATTTAAATTAATTCATGAATATTAAATAACATGGATGCAAACGGCGCGCCTTTTGGTGGATGCCGCCTTTTTCACGGCTGTCTGGGAGACTTGTGTGAATTGCGCAGATCCGATGAGTTTTTATTGGGGGGGGCGTTGGAGTGTCTGATTATAATTTCATCAAAGTAAACTCTGTATTAAAATTACTAAAGAAGCAAATGCCGTTACAGTCCATGAAACATAGGAAGTATGAGAAGAAAACAGTAAATCAGAAAGCTGCGCACGTAAAGCCGATTACGTAACTTACGTTGGACTGATGGAAATCCTTGCGCGTGCAGTGGAGTGCAGCCAGCAGCAGATAATGGCGCGCAGCCAACTGCATAGCTGCCAACATTCCGAAATTGTAAATAGTAATACAAGGTTGGGTACTGAGTCTTGGTGGGGGGTCGGGGGGGCCCCCCCGCCGCCAAAGCTTTCTAGCAAAACTACCCTGAAAAATCACACTAAAACAAAATAGTTTGACAAAATTTATTCTACAAACTAAACTATAACCTTACATTAATTTGCAAAGTTCTTTTCAACAATGTATGAAAATAGTCAGTGAATCAGGCAAAAACTTCAAACAATGCAATTGGCACATATAACTTTTGACAAAGTACACATTAGAGAAATAGACGAGAGCTTACTCAGTCAACAGTTGATGTTATTGCACCACATAAATGTCTCGCCGACATGGAGCACAAAATGTGTAGTGATCACCCTTACTTGACTTAGAAATGAAGGGAAACTCCTCTCGGTGCGAGTCCTTGAAGCGCTGGCCCTTCCCCTTAGCCGTGCTTTCTTTAGAGATTAGTACTACGCTACATCTTCATAACAAAAGCTTGAAACGCCATGCTTTGTTCAGAAACTTCGTGAACAAAGGCCAGACGATAGCGTGCCATGGGTAGCCTAGTAAACTAGACCCACCCGCCTAGCGGCCAAAAATATTTTTTGCCTGCGAGTGGGTCTCGCCTCGCACCATATCAACAAAAACACCCCGGGCATCAAATCGTGCCCGCCAATCACAACGCAGGGTTTTTGTTTGGATTCTTTGGGCGGGCTTTTGCAGGAATGACGACAAAGCTGCGCAACGTTGGAGAAAGCACAACAGGAAAGATGGCTACGGCTAGTGAACAGCGCTAGTTTGACTCCGCTTTGGAATCAGTTTTAGAAGAATTAGACTTGGAGTTTTCGTTGAAACATGAGCAGGAAGAGGCTCTCCGCTCATTCCTTTTCAAGAAGGACGTTTTCGCTGTTTTGCCGACCGGCTACGGCAAAAGTCTGATCTACCAGCTGGCTCCGCTCGTAGCCAAAAGGATGGGGCTAGTTTGTGCAGTATGAAGAATTAATAAACAGCTTTGAAACATTACTTTTTGATTGTTTCTTATTTTCCCGTTATTTTAAATTTAAAGGAAATTATTTCACCAAACACCACTAAATAAAAATAAAAACTCTCAAACAGTTTAAGCAAACACTTGAAAAACACTTGAAAAAAATGGAGTGCATGTTCAAGTATGTGGTACAGACTCCAAACTTGTGGTCATTATCTCCAAACTTCTTAATATCTAGAACCTGTTTATTAATTAATACGCATTTTGAAAAATTATTTATTTCAAGGCCTCCCCCACTGCTTTCTGTCGCTCTGACTACGTCACAGTCACTTGCTGCGTTCATGTGCTATGGGAAGATGATATTTTCCAGTTGGGAAGTGGTATTTACCAGTGTGTTGTGTTCACATGCTTTTGTTGTTGTTGACAAATTAAAGATGGTGGACCAGATTCAAGTTAGCAATAGTTAGCTATCGTTAGCAATAGCGTCTGCTCTGGATAGGTAAAAACAAACCATAACAACACGTTTTTAAAGGAAATGGATTTCTAACGTATTATATTACACTTGTTAATGACGCAACACTGCATAGACACAAAAAACTACCCACTAATACTAGTAAAAAAAACTTTAGCAGCGTACAATGCTTAACATTCAAGTGTCTTGTACCGCTCACCGCCATGTTGAAAAGGTTAAAGTTCATCTCATCTCGGCAACTCGTGTATCAAAATTTTCTACGACTTGCCCAGTGGAAAATACCACAAGGGGGGGCGTTCATGTGTGCTTTCCATGTCGGCGTTTGGTATTTACCATAATTCACATAGCACATGAACGCAGCAACTGTTGCACTGATTGGTCAGAGCGTTGGCCTATACGCACAGAGACAGTTTGAAAGACAGCTGGTTGTTCCTCCCACCCCTTTCGGAAATGTCTACGAGCGAGACCAGACTAAATATTCACATTTAGTCTGGCTTGCCAGGCTAGTGCCATGGATGATCTAATAGCATCAATGATTGGCTGAGAGAACAAGCAATAGCCAATGAAATTTGGCGTAGTATCTGCCGCTTGGAACGAAGCGGTGTTTTATCAAATACGAATCCCACCGGTGACAGACTTTGAAAATGACCCATGAAAATTGGCAAAATCCTATTTTATTGTAGTAAATTCGTATTTTCGTAATCAAAACGACAAATCGTAATAAATACGATTTATTCGTAGTAGTTGGCAGCTATGCAATCGGCTTTACGTGCGCAGCTTTCTGATTTACTGTTTTCTTCTCATACCGTATTTTCTGGACTATAGAGCGCACCTGTATATAAGCCGCATCCGCTCTATTTTTTAAAAAAAATTTAAAAAAAGATATACAAGCCGCACCGGGCTATAAGCCGCAGATATCTATGTTGAAAAATTAGATATTTACTGCATGTACAGAACGATTTTGTACTGTAAATGTACATGTATGTACCTGAGCAGATTCTTTCCGAACAGTGCCTTTTAACACGGCAGCAACTTTGCTGATTAAAACGGAACAGAACCAAGAGAAAATAACCGGTATTTATTTACCTTCATTTCTCCTGTGTTTGAAACCACAAGTCACTTTAATCATCTTGGCTGGATTTGAAAATAATTACCAGTTAGTAATCTGTCGTGCGTGTTCTATCTGCTAAAGATCTGCTAATTCTTCTTTGCATTGATTTTTCGTCTATCTTATTTTTGATTCTACTTCCGGTTAGAGCGCCCCTAGCGGTGGAAGAAAAATCCACAGAATAGCCGCACCTTTGTATAAGCCGCATGGTTCAAAACCTAGGAAAAAAGTAGCGGCTTATAGTCCAGAAAATACGGTACTTATACTTCCTATGTTTCATGGACTGTAACGGCATTTGCTTATTTAGTAATTTTAATACAGAATTTACTTTGATGAAATTATAATCAGACACTCCAAAGCCAACCCCCCCCTTAAAAAAAAAAAATCGGATCTGCGCGATTCACACAAGTCCCCCAGACAGCCGTGAAAAAGGCGACATCCGCCAAAAGGCGTGCCGTTTGCATCCATGAATAATTACCGTACGAGTCAATCATACTGACCAATAACAGTTACAAACACTGGGTGGAACAAATTACAGCAAGAAAAGCAGACATGTTTCAGAAAGAAAAAAAAACCCCAAACAAACAGGGGAAAGTGTGTGTAAATATAAACTCCATGTACGTGTGTGTGTGTACCTGCAGTCTGCGTGCCATGGCCACCACGTCGTGCTCAGGTGGATTGTACTTATAGCAGTTGGAGAACATGAGCCTCACGTCAGCGCTAAACTCCTGAGCGTCCCTGTACTCCCGCTCATCCATCTTCCTCTGCGGTGAGACAGGGAGGAAAAGACATCGCACTGATGAAAATGCTCATTTATTTCATTTAATATTTAGAGCTTGAGACTTTTTTTTTTTTAAACTTAAATGAAAATGTGCACCTTCATGGTAAGAAAACATTTATTAACTTCCAAGTGTAAGACGAGATCATGAAACATTCAAATATGGATTTTATTTCTTCACTCATGCAAGTTTTATGCAAACAATATTGATGCGTATTATTGAAATTCGAGTGAAGATGCACATCAGGGTTGCACACTGCAGCCTCGTTTTAACATTTTTACAACTTGAAAAAAAGTGTCTGGACAGCACTTTGAGCTACCACGTGTGAAAAGTAAAACGTTTTATTATTATGATGATTATTACTTGTTAATATTATATATATCGACTTGAACCTGGACATACATGCCGTGATAAGGTTCATATAGGTAAGCGCAGGAAACTGACCTTGATGGTGCTGAGGTCCATGGGGTGTTTGATGATGAGGTGGTAGTCGTGCAGGCCGAGCAGCGACGCGTCGACGGGTTTGTAGAAGGGCCAGGCGTAGGCTGTGTGCTTCTTACTCAGCAGCTCTTTCAGGATGGAGCTGCAGTAGCGCAGCTGGCCGCTCAGTTTGGTGCGGTGCCGCGGTGCACTTTTCGGCCTCGCCAGCTCAGGCAGGTCTTTGCGTGGGGGTTTGATGGGACGTCGCGGCACGGATCTGCCCATGACGGGCTGCAGGTGCACGGGCTCGCCCACGCCCATGCCGCACGTCAGGCTGGGTACAGGCGAGAGCGACAGAGCACCACGACCCTTACCCATACCCATAGCTCGGCCTGCGGGGGGCACGGGGAAACCGGTAGTGCTCGGGGTGGTGGTGTCCGCTTTACGCTTCACACCTTTCTTCTGTAAAGGGAGGAAAGAGATTTGATCTTGATCTTTCTCAGTAAAAGAGAATCGAGCTGCTCTGAAAATGAGCCAGTCAATCGATCAATCATCTCAGAAGGGTTTCTCGTTTTCCCGTTTAAGAAATAAAACGAGCTCATCAATAAGGTATTTTGACCCATTTAAGACACTTCACTGCACGGAAATTTTATTTCACTTCCATTTTTCTTCAATCCAAGCAAATCAATTAGTTTTACACTAAATAAATCCACACAGGACCTAAAACATGAGGCATGTACTGTATGACTCGTACTGTATGACAACCCCCCCCCCCCAAAAAACCCTGAATTCATGATTCATTCATTCATTCATGCACAACCCCATTTTCCTTTTAAAAACATTACATTAGATTCACTTTATTCATCCCACATCGGGGAAATTCACGTGTTACAGTAGCAAGAAAATGTCAAACAGATAACAAATAAAACTGAAATACAAATTAGACAAATGAAGGTTTAAATACAGAGGGCTATTTGCATTATCTACCGTGAAAAAGTATAGAAAAATTGCCTTACGGCCCTTTTCCACTACCCTTTTTTTTGCGTTTCGACTACGTCAGGGCAGCACGACTCAGCTCGCTTCAGCCCTGCTTAGCACCCAAAACTCACACGGTTTTGGAGTGGGGCTGAAGCGAGCCAAACCGAGCCGAGTGAGGCTGGGGGCGTGAGCAGACACTCCCCTGTGCACTGATTGGTGAGGAGGAGTGTCCTCACATGCCCACACACGCCCCGCGAGCACGCTGGGATCTGTAAACACCGTAAACCCGGAAGAAGAATAATTACGAATTACGAGAATTTCTGAAGCCTTATGCGCCTCGCCTCATCTATACGCTCTTGCCAGTATCTGTTGGCGTTGTCGGTGACGACAAGCCACAGCACCAAGACCAGCAACACTAACGACTCCATGTCCTCCATGTTTATTGTTTACTATCCGGGTCGTGAGACTACCGCTTAAAAGATCACTGATGTCACTGTTTGCGCCGCCTAACGACATCACGTGACGTCCACCCACTTTCGCTAACTCCACCCAATGTGTCCACCCACTTCCAGCCAGCACGGTTCAGCGCGGTTGTAGTCGAAATGCAACTCCAACAGCCCCGCTCAGCTCGACTCCGCCCGACTCAGCACAGCACGGCTCAGCTCGACTCAGCCGCGTTTGTAGTGGAAAAGCGGCATTATTGAGAGGCTCGGAAAAATTGCACATTACAGGTAGACTCTGTATCTATACATAAAGTATGCATAAAAATAGTTTAGGGCCTATATTATTGCACATAATAATTGCATCGATGAGAGATGGCAGAGGTAGTAGTGGTGAAGTAGTGCAAATTAAACGACAAACAGGTTATTGGTGCTACGTTACAAGTTGTGGATGTTATGGAGCACTTGCATGTGACGTCACATCCGATCCAGATTGTAAACAGACGCCACCTTGTCGGTCAAACGCCATATTTCCGCCTTCTACTTCTGCTTCTACTTTTTCTTCTGGAAAACCCTACTATATACAATTCTACTACAACGTCAACTCCACTGAAAATCAATAAAACATAAGACGAGTGGAGTCCTGTGTCCGAGTCCTTCCCTTTCAAGTGTGGGAAACCCATGATGCTCACATACACTTGACAGTAGGCTGCCACGGGACCCTGACAGGCGTGCAAAATGGATTGCTGCTATCAGGTATACCGTATATACAGTAATAGTGATAGACTACTGATACTTGATCTAACTGAGAATATAAACTATTCAACCATAATAGTGGATATGGCGGCGCATGATGGGCAGTGTTGGGCACGTTACTTTCAAAAAGTAATTAGTTATAGTTACTAGTTACTTTTCCCAAAAAGTAACTGAGTTAGTAACGGAGTTACTTTGTCATAAAAGTAACTAATTACCAGGGAAAGTAATTATTCCGTTACATTTTGTTCCCCCTCAAAAAAAAAAAATCAAATTCAATTAGTGTAATCATAATAAAAGTGAATGTTAAATGTGTTTAATGACTGAAATGGACACTTAACAGAACCAATTAGTAATGTTATCTACACTATATTACTATTTTTGTGGGACAATGTGAGATAAGACATCTATCAAATGTAATATATTTTTGTAGTTATTAAAATTATGTTACTAATTAAATACTGGCCACTGACGAGGACAAACGCTTTGTTCCTCGACATAATGTGCATTGCACGTAAACACTCTTGCCTTTTATTTCAAGTAATGAAAAGTCCTGGCTGTATTTCCAGTGTGAAAGCGCAGTGCTGGGCTGACCGCTCGCCATCGCTGGGTCTTCTGATTGAAAGAGCGCACAGTAGTGCAGTAGGCGTGGCCTACCTACGTATGTTGTCCAAATCTACTCTGATTGGCTTACTGTGCCGTTGTCTCGCGTCTCCCCGCCCCACACTAAAGCAGAGTAAAGAAAGGCTGAACGAGCAGCGTGCCAGATGAGAACAGCTTTAATAAAGTAACGTATAGTATT
Source organism: Neoarius graeffei (assembly GCF_027579695.1). Lineage (NCBI taxonomy): Eukaryota > Metazoa > Chordata > Actinopteri > Siluriformes > Ariidae > Neoarius > Neoarius graeffei. Next base: position 59,457,793 of record NC_083587.1, read on the forward strand.
TTATTATAAGTAACGGGAACGGCGTTATAACGATGTAAAAAGTAATTAGTTAGATTACTCGTTACTAAAAAAAGTAACGCCGTTAGTAACGCCGTTTATTTCTAACGCCGTTATTCCCATCACTGATGATGGGGATGCTGCGGCTACAAGCTCTCCCTACCTGTGCACGTTTTTTATGTGTATTTTTGCGTGTTGTTCGTCTGTACCGGACTTCAATATCCACTACAACCGTATGGACTTACTGGACATTGGTTTCCAGCAGAAAATGATGGTTTGTAGCGATTTCCATCGCATGCACAACATTCCGGACGAGATAGCGAGACCAGCGGGGTCTCAATACTTAAGCGACTTACCCGTCCAATGAGGATTGTTATTTTCCTGTTTACAAGATGCCACATCTGAGTCGCTGACAAATCCTGAATTTCTGTAAAGATAACTGTCCAGAGATTTATAAGCACGCAGTGCTTCACCACTGAACAGCGAGGGAAAGTTAATGAGGTAATTATACACGTCTGGGTATTCCACCTCTGGCAGTTCAACATCCACTGACACGGTCGTGAAAACTACGTCCGGTAAGCGATAAGGGTCACTAATCTGTAGGTCGTTTATTTTAGATATATATCTAATTATCTGTTCATTAGAAAAATGAGCCGTGTAGTCCGTCAGTTGAAATTGATCCATTTTGTACACGAGTGCAGCAGTATTCAGCTGTGTTTTTAACCGACAAGATGGCGGCTGTTGACATTCCGGTCACGTGACTGCAAGAGATCTATACAGTCATGAAACACACGACAGGATCTGGCTGATAAATAACATGAACTGAAATAAAAGAAATGCACCACATACACTTCCCTATTTAAAGGATCAGGCTCTGTTTGACTTTAAACCCTCACAAGGCAACTTTTACTAAAGCTTAAAGTGCCATTCCACCATTGGATGTATTTTTTTTGGCATAAAATACAATATATTTTATGACAACATGACTAGACAGAGAAATCTTTTAGCTTCAAAATGATATATCAAACAATTTTTTGACAACGACAAGTATATTAATTTTGCGACCAAAGTCACCTACCCTTTTAATTTCCGCGCGGTAGTGAAACGTGAGGTCATCGGCAGGTTCCCCTTGGGCACAGATTATCAGCAATGGCGGATAGAACGCGATTTCCACTTGTCGATTGCTGTGCCGATATTCACCATCGACCGTCTCCTTTGGGCATCACTTGCTGTTTTCCTTCGCTTCTTTTCCGAAGCTGACAATCGCGTTCTATCCGCCATTGCTGATAATCTGTGCCACGTCACACGTGACGTGGTACACAAGAAGGGGAACCTGCCGATGACATCACGTTTCACTACCGCGCGGAAATTAAAGGTGACTTTGGTCGCAAAATTAATATACTTGTCGTTGTCAAAAAATTATGTTTGATATATCATTTTGAAGCTAAAAGATTTCTCTGTCTAGTCATGTTGTCATAAAATATATTGTATTTTATGCCAAAGAATACATCCAATGGTGGAATGGCACTTTAAATCCTTTAGGCGAAATTAATTTAAAATAAATTAAAAAAAACACTTCATTTCCATTTATGAGGAATTAGCTGGTTATGGATGATAAACTGGTTGCGTGCGCTTTGAATCAGAGCATTTTCTTACGACAGGAGGCGTGAAGTCAGTACCTTAGCGGTGGGCTGTGTGGGGGGCAGAGTCATGAGAGGGGGAGGGGGAGGAGGTGGTGGTGGAGGAGGTCCGGGTTTACTGAGCATCATGTGAGGAGAGCCGGAAAACCTCGAGTCCGGAGTGTCGGGAGAAGAGGGTGAGTAGGCGGATTGGGACACAGCCGGGACCTGGTGAGCTATACTCAGACCACCTCCTGAGAGAGAGAGAGAGAGAGAGGCAGGGGGGTCAATAGCTCATTCACACACAAATTTATGGGAGCACACCATATAAAGCTCCCCAGTGACAAACAATTTTCCAACCACAACCAGTGTGAAAGACACAAACTGCAGAAACACACAAGTATGATACAGTCAACATCATAAAATCCTGATAACACACTAAGAATAATATATTATCTGTTACATTAGTGTATTATTAGTGTTATATTAGTTTAGTGTTAGTGTATAACTGTCAGTGCGTTTACATGCACATCCAAATCGAGCTACTGTCGGTAATCGAGCTAAGGGTCCCAGCAGGGGTGCCAGAGAAATCCAATCCTACATGCACACAAGGAAATCGAGCTATTGTGTGAGGTACATTGTGCACCCGAGCCACAGGTGGCGCTACACGCCCCATCGTGTTGGTACACTTCCGGTTGTCATCATGAAGAAGAGCTATTCAAGAGTATAAACAAAGTTATCAGCAGTGTTGCCAGATACTGCTGACGTTTTCCAGCCCAAAACATGTTCAAATCCGCCAAAATGCATTTAAAACCGCCCAATCTGGCAACACTGGCAGTTCCGTGTTCACAAGTTCCATGCTCAAGCTGTTAGGCTTGCTCTAACAGACTGTATGGCTACAAACTGTCCTGCGCAGACCACTGTTTTGTAAGACAACTTATTTTGCACAATTGTATATTTTTCTAAAGTCCATTTTTTGCTTACAAAAAAATTTTTTTTTTGCCTACAATTTAACTTATGTCTTAATAAACACACAAAAAGTTCAATTGTTTTGTTTTTATTGACATTCTTCATATGTTGGACATATATATACACACACACAAATACAATGACTTGTTTATGTACACAATTCACAGCTATGCAACAGCTGTACAGATGTATTTGGTGATACAGTAAGTGAGCTAAATTTTAACAGTGCAAACAATGCCACAAAAAGAAAAGATTCATGCCGTTGTCATGCCGACCGAGGCTGTCGTGTTTCCCGCTTGTGGTCTCGTCACTCGTCACTTCCGGAAGGGGCGGTGCTGAAGTAAGTAGCTCGAATACGTAGCTCGATAGGGTTTACATGCACTAAGTAACTCAGCAGAAATCGCATAATCTAGGTCGTGTAGCTCAATTCCGAGAAATCAAGTTCGGTTCAATTTCAGCCGAATTAAGGTGTATACATGGCATTTTGAACTTCGATTTCAGTCGAGCAACGGCAGAAATTCGATTCTCTCTATGTGCATGTAAACGCACTGACTAATAATACACTAATGCAGGGGTTTTCAAAGTGTGGGAGAGTCAGCCCCCCCCTCAGAGAGCAAATAAACAACAGCGCCCTCCCCTTACAATTTTTGTTGTTGCTATACTTAATGTTCCATTCGTATTTTTAAAAAATGGTTGTTGTACACATTATTTTTTTCTTTTACACATTTTAAACATCTGTGCTTTTTTTTTTAAACATCTTGTTTTACACATTTTAAACATCTCATAGCATCGTTAGCTAGCACCTCTTGGCAGACGACACACTGTGACAGTGGAGCAGCTTCAGATCCAGTCCATGAAAATCCAAACTTTAAATAATCGTGGTCATACTTCCTTCTTTTTTTACTTGGCCCAGACTCTGTCTCCTCACTCACTGTAGCTTTAGGTACTAAAAATCGATCCATTTTGTCTCTGGCAAAGGCTAGCTGAAGTTCACTAAATGTCCGCAATAGTAACTTATTCTGATTTATTTTTCCTCACGTTGCGCCCCCCGAAGAACTCTAGCGCCCCCTAGGGGAGGCGCGCCCCACACTTTGAAAAGCCCTGCACTAATGTAACAGATAATACACTGACACACTAATAACACTGATAATACACTAAAGTAATACACTAAATTACAACCCCGATTCCAAAAAAGTTGGGACAAAGTACAAATTGTAAATAAAAACGGAATGCAATGATGTGGAAGTTTCAAAATTCCATATTTTATTCAGAATAGAACATAGATGACATATCAAATGTTTAAACTGAGAAAATGTATCATTTAAAGAGAAAAACTAGGTGATTTTAAATTTCATGACAACAACACATCTCAAAAAAGTTGGGACAAGGCCATGTTTACCACTGTGAGACATCCCCTTTTCTCTTTACAACAGTCTGTAAACGTCTGGGGACTGAGGAGACAAGTTGCTCAAGTTTAGGGATAGGAATGTTAACCCATTCTTGTCTAATGTAGGATTCTAGTTGCTCAACTGTCTTAGGTCTTTTTTGTCGTATCTTCCGTTTTATGATGCGCCAAATGTTTTCTATGGGTGAAAGATCTGGACTGCAGGCTGGCCAGTTCAGTACCCGGACCCTTCTTCTACGCAGCCATGATGCTGTAATTGATGCAGTATGTGGTTTGGCAGTGTCATGTTGGAAAATGCAAGGTCTTCCCTGAAAGAGACGTCGTCTGGATGGGACCATATGTTGCTCTAGAACCTGGATATACCTTTCAGCATTGATGGTGTCTTTCCAGATGTGTAAGCTGCCCATGCCACACGCACTAATGCAACCCCATATCATCAGAGATGCAGGCTTCTGAACTGAGCGCTGATAACAACTTGGGTCGTCCTTCTCCTCTTTAGTCCGAATGACACGGCGTCCCTGATTTCCATAAAGAACTTCAAATTTTGATTCGTCTGACCACAGAACAGTTTTCCACTTTGCCACAGTCCATTTTAAATGAGCCTTGGCCCAGAGAAGACGTCTGCGCTTCTGGATCGTGTTTAGATACGGCTTCTTCTTTGAACTATAGAGTTTTAGCTGGCAACGGCGGATGGCACGGTGAATTGTGTTCACAGATAATGTTCTCTGGAAATATTCCTGAGCCCATTTTGTGATTTCCAATACAGAAGCATGCCTGTATGTGATGCAGTGCCGTCTAAGGGCCCGAAGATCACGGGCACCCAGTATGGTTTTCCGGCCTTGACCCTTACGCACAGAGGTTCTTCCAGATTCTCTGAATCTTTTGATGATATTATGCACTGTAGATGATATGTTCAAACTCTTTGCAATTTTACACTGTCGAACTCCTTTCTGATATTGCTCCACTATTTGTCGGCGCAGAATTAGGGGGATTGGTGATCCTCTTCCCATCTTTACTTCTGAGGGCTGCTGCCACTCCAAGATGCTCTTTTTATACCCAGTCATGTTAATGACCTATTGCCAATTGACCTAATGAGTTGCAATTTGGTCCTCCAGCTGTTCCTTTTTTGTACCTTTAACTTTTCCAGCCTCTTATTGCCCCTGTCCCAACTTTTTTGAGATGTGTTGCTGTCATGAAATTTCAAATGAGCCAATATTTGGCATGAAATTTCAAAATGTCTCACTTTTGACATTTGATATGTTGTCTATGTTCTATTGTGAATACAATATCAGTTTTTGAGATTTGTAAATTATTGCATTCCGTTTTTATTTACAATTTTTACTTTGTCACAACTTTTTGGGAATCGGGGTTGTATTTTTTTTTTCGTTTCCGTTTCTGGTTGAGAGTATGTCGTGCGCATTCTGGCTGCCGCTTCTCACCAGAGCTTTTTTAATTTTATTTTTCAATTTTTTTTTTTTTCTGTGTTTGTGTAGTTTGATGTTTGAGTGTTTTGTCCGCCGGTTGTAGTGTAGCTCCGGACCCAGTTTTGGGTGTCAGTTCCCTCCAGGCCTTGGTTCGCTGTGGGTGATGCCTGTGCTCCCAGCTATGGACTGCAGCGAGCTCGTTGCTCATTTTACATTGTGGTTGTCCAGCGCTCTGGTGCTTGGCATGATGTTCCGAGCGATGTTGCTCAGTGGCGTCGCGGCGGCTGTGCAGGCGGTTTGGGACATACCAGCGCTCTGCGTGGCGGAGCTTCTTTGCTCGCTTTGTGGATCCACGGCATGGTGTTCGAGCGATGTGGCTGACGGCGTCGCGGCGGCGGTGCTGGAGATGTGGGACTTGTTTTCGTGCGCCTTCTGGTGGGACTGTGGCTGCTAAACCACGGGAATTACATCCTGACCCCTACTTGGTGGACTTTTTACTTTTTTTTATTATTTATTCATTTTTTTAAATTATTTTTTTCCTTTACTTTTTTTATTTTTCTTTGTTTATAATTGTAAGGCATCCTTGGGTTTCTTGAAAGGCGCAATATAAATTCAACTTATTATTATTAGTAGTAGTATTAAAGCTAACACGCTAATAATACAATGACGATGATAACACACTAAACTAATACAACGCTAATAATACAATAACACCAAACTAACACTAATACACTAATGTAACAGATAATGCACAAACACAAAACTAATAAAACACTGATAATACACTAATGCCAATAATACACCAGCACTGATAGACAAACAAAACACTAACACTAAACTAGCACTAATAACACCCCAACAATACACTAAGGTGATAATAGCATACACTAAACACAAACATGGACACGGTATACAAAAAGGGCCAGAGCTGTCTCTATTTTCTGAGACGGCTAAGGTCCTTCAACATCTGCCGAACGATGCTGCGGATGTTCTCCGAGTCTGTGGTGGCTAGCGCCATCCTGTACGCTGTCGTCTGCTGGGGCAGCGGCTTGAAGGTGAACGACGCGAACGGACTCAATAAGATCATCAGGAAGGCCGGCCATGTTGTAGGCGAGGAACTGGACTCTGACAGTGGTGTTGGAGAAGAGGACACTGTCCAAAATAAAACAATCTTAGACGGTCCTTCCCACCCTCTACATGAGGAGCTGATGAGCCACAGGAGCGCGCTCAGTAAACGGCTGATTCTTCCACGCTGCACAACTGAGATCCCCAGGAAATCATTCCTACCTGCTGCAGTCACGCTGTGCAATACCGCTGTATAACTGCGGTACACTGTCTTACCATGTATCCTTAACTCAGGTGCAATACATGTACAGTGGTACCTCGGGTTACGAACTTCATTCGTTTTTTGACTCCGTTCGCGAACTGAATTAATTTTTCCCGTTGAAATTAATGTAAATCCAATTAATCCATTCACCAGGCCCAGAAACAGTTTTTTTTGGAATTTTTCTGGGTTTGTGTGTGGAAAAAAAATACAGAAAGGAATTAAAGAACCTTAATTATAGAAAAATACAGTAATCCTAAAATAAAACCTAATTGTACAGTACACTTCACCTTTGTGGTTGATAGTTGCTTGGCGAGATCAGAAACACGAACACCACGTTCATGTTTAACTATTATTGCCTTCTTCGTTTCAACAGTTATACGTTTCGGCTTCTTAACAGCATTATCACTAACACTTTTCACTTTCTTGGGGGCCATAATGAGGGTTAATTTAATGCAAAAAGAAATCCTATCAACACAACGCAATGACGAACAATGTTCACAGCACGCCACCTTGAGTACAACCGATGCTGCCGCACGCCTCGTGGTGTGGAAGCCAGCCAGGTTGTGCGTTCGTGCATCGAAGCATCGTTCGCAAATCGAAGCAAAATTTGTTCGGAAATGGTGTTCGTAGCCTGATTTGTTCGTGAACAGGGATATTCGTGACCCGAGGTTTGACTGTATATAGGAATCATTGTATATAAAAATCACTTCATTTTGCTTTTACTTAAGTTATTGAACTTATTTAAATTTATTTTATTTATTCTTTTTTCAGACGATTTTATCTTCTATTTTTAGACATGTTGACGACTTCTCGGATTCAGGAGCTTGGTAGCAAATTTGAATTTCCCTCCGGGGATTAATAAAAGTAATTCTGATACACCAACGCTAAACTAATATAGCACTAATACTAATGATGATGTTCGTCTGTCGGTTTCGAAGATGACCATGATTCTTCATCGTTGGTGTGCGTGAAGGTGGCTTATGAGGCCAATCTTCGCACGGAATGTGCGAAGACAGTGAGGGCATGTTAATGAGGTGAGGGGTGGAGGATGACTTGGTTAAGATGAAGTGGGGCTTCGTGTGCAGCTTCCTCTGATGGCGCTTGGCTTTCGCTCCTCGGATGCTCTGTTGCTCAAAGTGCTTGACCCCATTGGTGATGGCAGCGTGCCAATACCTTCGGTTGGTGGCCACACTTTCCCAGGTCTCTGGGCAGATGTTGCACCACTTCAGATTGACCTTGAAGGCATCTTTGTACCTTTTCCTCTGACCACCCTGTGAGCGACGCCCCAAACACAGCTCTCTGTATAGTAGACATTTGGGAACACGACCAGACCACTGGAGTTGTGAGCGCTTCAGCATGGCGAAGATGTTTGGGAGGTTTGCTCTGCCTAGGATTCTCCGTGTCTGGAATTTTATCTTGCCATGTGACATGCATGATTTCTCACAGGCAACGCATGTGGAACCTATTCAGCTGCTTTGCGTGACGGCTGTAGACTGTCCACGTTTCGCAGCCATAAAGGAGTGATGACTATTGCTTGACAGACTTGCAGTTTTGTACCGAGAGAAATTCCACGGCGATCCCACACAGAGGACTGCAGTCTGCCAAATGCTGCACTTGCCTGAGAGATGCGATAGCTGACTTCTTGGTCAATGTGGACACTGCGTGACAGGGTGCTGCCAAGGTACACAAACTTCTTGCATGTAGTGAGCAGCTCACCTCCAACAGTGATCTGAGGTAGAGGTCTGCGGGGGACAGAATTTTCAGTCCCGCTCCCGCAAAGAATTATGATTTTCAGTCCCGCATGATGCAGACGTTCGCGTTATTTCTCACCAAAGCTCTTGTCATTGGCTTGGGGAATTAAACATGCTGAGCTTAGCTGAGCTCTCCACTGACCGATCCTTCACCTAGCGCACGTAGCGAGGGTGCGCGTTGCCAGGCGGCATGCGCAGCTGAGGCTTTACAGAGATACCCAACACACCTACCAAAATCTACAGTGGATATTAAGAATATTGTACATTGCACATAGCTTATATGTCACTCCTCACATTTACATTCTAGGAAATACAAGTAGGCCTATAAGAAATTAATATAATTTAAAGACACAGCGTGATGGTGCCCCGCCCCCTACTTTGAGTGGATTTGAGCAGAAATATCTACAGCTCACGTTCAGGGGTGCGTTTCCCAAACAACCAACCAAGTTAGCATTAAACCAATATGATACGATGCAAGCTTGAACTAACTAACATCCAAAAAACGACTGTTTCCCAAAGCTGTAGTACCAACTTGGTCTGAACCAAGTTGATTTGAACCAACACAGTTCAAACCACGATGTTTTCAGATGTGTCCGGATGGTCTCGTTTATTGTCGGAATTCAGAGAAACAACCCGAAGTTGGCTGACAGTGCGAACGGCATTTCACCATTAAATGACTTAAGCTAAATTTGGTGCGTCCATAATCTCCCCCTGATGCTTGCAACTTGGTGTAGATGTTCATTTAGACTAATATAAAATTGCAATACCCCTCACTTGGAAATCACGTGTAAACAAAAGGCATCTCCATAAATTAAAGCATCATATACTAGTTTTGGCTATAAGGCTATTTGCGCTGATTAAAAATAGCTAAGCAAACTGCTGTGAGATGGCACAGATAACGTTATGTAGATCTACGTGTGTATTTATATGTGGCATTGTTAGGTTTATTGTAAGTTTATTGTTTAGACTCTGACATTCTGCTGACACATTCCAAGTTGAGCGTTTCATGTGCTCATGATTGACAGCTCTCGCTTTGATTGACAGCTCTCGCTTTGCGCACTCGCACTCCCACTTCCGAGTCTGTGGCGTTTTTAGTTAGCGGGACTGCAGCTCATCACCTCTCCTGCCCGCTCCCGCATTGTGCACTCCCCCTCGCGCCCGCTATGAGCTTTCGAAATTTGTCCCGCACCGCACTGCTTTGCGTCGGGTCCCGCGGGAGTGCAGGGCTCTTAATCTGAGGCTCGATGTATGGCTGACCTGGTGCAGGTTGGTGCAACACCTCTGTCTTCTTGGTGTTTATGGTCAGTCCGAAGTCTGTGCATGCAGCTGCAAAGCGGTCCATGGTCTCTTCCATCTCTTCCTCAGTCAGGGCAATGAGTGCACAGTCGTCCGGAAAGAGAAATTCCCGGATAGAGGTGATGTAGATTTTCGTCTTAGCCTGAAGTCTTCGAAGGTTGAAAAGACGTCCGTCAGTCCGGTAGCGGATGCTGATTCCAATGTCTCTTTTACGAAATGCATCTGTTAGCATGGCTGAGAACATGATGCTGAAAAGTGGGGGTGCCAGGACACAACCTTGCTTTACGCCATTGGTCACAGCAAATGGTTCACTGTGGGCTCCATCATTCTGAACCTGCGCCTACATACCATACCATCATGAAACTCCCGGACCATTGAGATGAAGTGGCCTGGGCAGCCAAATGTGGACATGATCTTCCAGAGTCCTTCTCGACACACGGTGTCAAAAGCCTTGGTCAAGTCCACATAAGTGGAGTACAGGCTGACATTCTACTCTTGACGTTTCTCCTGGAGTTGGCGGGCAGCAAAGATCATGTCGACAGTACTGCGACCACTGTGGAACACACACTAGCTTTCAGGTAGTAGACCCTTTTCGAGGTGCACTGTCAGACGGTTCAACATAACACGAGCCAAAACCTTTCCAGCGACCGACAACAGAAAGAGGGCCCGATGGTTGTTGCAGTCGTGGCGGTGACCTTTGCGTTTGTAGCAATGAACGATAGACGCGCCTTTGAAATCCTGTGGGATCTTGCGCTGCTGCCACATACTTCTGAACAGTTCAGTCAGGCTGTGGATGAGTGTTGGTCCTCCACAAGCATATACTTCAGCAGGGATGGCATCGCAGCCAGGGGATTTCCTGCTTGATAATCCCTTGATGGCCTTGACCACTTCTGCCTCTGAGGGCAGATCATCCAGGCAATGGTCCACCGGCACTTGAGGGAGACGCTCAATGGCAGCAAAGTTAATGCTGGAAGGACGGTTCAACATGTTTTCAAAGTGCTCTGCCCAGCGATGGAGGATATCTTCTCTCTGTGTGAGCGGTTTGCTGCCGTCTGCAGTCAGTATGGGTGATGCTCCAGATGTACGTGGTCCGTAGATGGCTCTTAGGGCGTTACAGAAATTCTTCCAATCTTTGCGGTCTGCATAGCCCTGGATTTCTTCTGTTTTAGTACTGAGCCAGGAGTCTTGCATGCGCCGAAGTTCTCGTTGAAGCCTGCTCTTGATAGCGGTTAGTACGGCTCTCTTCTGAGGAGAGTTTGTGTCTGAAAGAACGGCTAGGTGTAGCTGGTGCTTCTCTTGGAGCAGTGCTTCATTTGACCGTCACACTCATCAAACCAGTCCTGGTGCTTATGACGTACCGGCCCAAGCACTGTAAGAGCAGCTCCATGAATGGCGTCCCTGAACTTGGCCCAGTCTTCTTCCACATTGTTGGTCAGTCGCAGCGTGGATGGCACTTCCGAGAGCTGATCTCAGAGAGCTTTTCTGTTGTTGGAGTTGGTGAGTGACGTGATGTTTAGCCATGTCATAGTTTTCTTCCCATGGGGTCGTCTTGGCTGTTGACACTAATAACACACTAATACTAACAGTACACTGATAACACACTAAAATAACACTAACAGTCAGGCCTTTAAATTACACCTTGGCCAGGCCGTTTAACGGTGTGCCCAAATTAGCGTCCCCAAATTAATCAAGGAAAAAAGCGCTGATACGCATCTTTATCACACCTTGATCGCTCCAATTTCCGATCAAAACAATCAAGTTATTTCCAAAATCGACCGAAAATGTCAAGCAAGCGACGGAACATGACCTATGGCCCACTCAGAAAGGTACCAGTCTCTTTCCTGATCGGCGGAAGTTGGATTCCCGAGGTTTGATTGGTTAAGGCATCTGCCATTGACTCGTATGCTAGCGTTTCTGCTTTGATTTTCTGGAAGCCACGATGCCGTGTGGACGGCCCATTACTACAGGACGCTCGCACAACAAGCAAAACGACACTTATGAGAGCCGCCGTCTAACTCATACCTGCGTCAAAAAAGGCAAAAATTCATCCTATCATTCTGATCAATTTAGACATCTGAAACCTCAGAGAGAGAGGAAATTTGACCTGCAATCAGAAATTTTCTTCTGCGCGCGAAAGGGGGGAAACCCTCCTCCCGGTGTTGCCAGATTGGGCGGTTTTGAATTCTACTTTGCGGGCAAAAAATGGCTTGGGCTGGTTGACAAAAATTGGGTGGGTTTGACGTTAGTTCGGTGGGTTTTTATCAGATGTTTATATAGTTTCACCACCACTAGAAAGCAGAGATGGGAGAGAATGTAAACACCTAAGCTGAATGATGTTCTTGAATATGCAAAGGAAATCAGGAAAAACAGCTCTATTTGGTCAACTGAGGCGAGTCAGAGACCGAGTTTACCCAGCACCCCTTAGGTCAGGGGTCACCAAACTTTTTTCTCTGGGGGCCACATTGCCGTTCCCGACTGTGATGGGGGCCGGGGTCGGGTCGGCTATATAACAGGATTGTATGACCCAGACAAATATGACCACCAGCAGGCCTCATTGTGTAGTAGACATTACTAGCCTGGCACGGCCATCCCCACTACTATATCCCCACACTACTAGATCAACACTTGATTCCTGGCACATATTTGTTTATCTTTACTAGTGGTTTGCAAAAGTAGTAATCGAGTCTTCACACTTTGTTTTAATTTGAAATACCACAGATATTCCATTTATTTATTTTCTAATAAAAATAACATCAAAGCTATCAAGGTAAGAAACATCTGCCTAGTTGAGGTGATTGACACTGGCAAAGGTGAGTGGAAAATTATAAATTGTAGGTAGGCCTGTTGATATTATTATTAATAATAATTGTGTGCAGCACTTAATAAAGGTCAAATAAATAGGCCTATAAAATAAATACATTAAAAAACAGTGAAATTATAATATTATGAGCAATAGATCAATAGATCACAGCAGTTGTGCTGTGTCCTGCATGTCATTGCTCTCATCCATGGCCAAAGCAAAAAACTCGAATTCTGACGCTCTCTCATTCAGCTGGTCATACACGTTGTCCCCCAAATCTTCGGTTCGCCTGGTCATAGTAGGTGCGGAGAGACTCACCGCATTGAGCGCATCCTTCTTGTCGGACACACCTCCTCGGCCACAGCAAGCATGCATACTTTAACAAAGTCCCCATCAGTAAACGGCTTTCCATGGGGGTTTGGCGAAGGAATACATTCTGTTGTGCAGCCAGTCCGCATTTCATCCTCCGAATCCTGTCTTCTCTTGTTTGCCCTCGCAAACTAGCATACTCTTTGTGGCGGGTTTCGTAGTGACGACGCAGATTATATTCTTTGAAAACCGACACACTTTCTTTACATACAAGACAAACTGCACGGTCCTTACACCGAACGAAAAAATAAATCGGTGGTCCACCGTTCTTTAAAAACTCTGCACTCTCTGTCAGCTTTTCGCTGACTGCGAGCCATTTTGCTGTCCTAAACACTGACAGTTCTCTGCGCGTGTGCTGCCTGTCACTGCTTGATCGCGAGCATATGACGAAAATTCAGAAAATATGAATAGTTCATTTTATAACTATCAATTTTAATTGATAAAATCAACAAAATACAAGATGCAGACATATTATTTGCCAAAAAGCAATTAAAAAAAAAAATAGGCCATGACCACTTTTGGGGATTGCCTCATAGGGCCGGTTCAAGTGGTGGGGGGCAGAGGGGCTGGGGGCCGGTGGGCCGGAGCCGGCCCGCAGTTTGATGACCCCTGCCTTAGGTATTTTAAACAACCAAAATCGAGCATTGGCCTAAATTAATCATGAACAATAAACATTAATCTCATTAAAGGACCCATGGCATGGTGGTTTGTTGATGCTTTAAACGGGCTCGTGGAGGTTTCCGGATGTTATATCCGCAGCCTTTCTCGAAATGAACCCTCGGCACGTAAATATAGCCTCCTGGGAGAAAGCCCCATTTCAGCCCTTTTCCCAGTGCGTCGTTTTGCTAATGAGAAGCATGGAGGCGGGGAAGGGTAGAGGGTGGGGGCGTTCTCCCTCGGACTCCTTTCGTAAACTCAACGTGACACAGAGAACAGAGAGTGAGAGTGTTCGGAGTGGTAGTTTACGAACGTATAATACCCTAGGCTTGAACACACACTCCATAAACAAAGAGGATAGAAGCAGCAACTACAGCAACATATCGCTTATCCAACAGAAGACATGCATTGCGGAGCAATAGTCAAACATAAGCTCATAAGTTAGTCAATTTCCAGACTAAACTCAGTTTAACAGAGCATGCTGCATGCTCTTTAGTTTTGTAGCGCAGATTACCTGGCTAACTGCAGGAAGCGGTTAGCTGCACAGCTAATGTAGCCATTGCTAGGCTAACGCACCGATTTTAAAACACGGCAAAACGACTTAACAGTTATACACTTGCTTGTTCGGTGTTTGTTGCTGATGCGGCAGGGATGCTTGGTACGGACCCAGGCTTCAGTGACAGTTGATGTGCAAAACCTGCCCTGTACTGTCCCAAGTTGTGGAAACATTCATCAGGAAAATGCTTCCGACAAACGTACACTGTCTTAGGTAGACTCGACGGCGTATTATTGAAGTAAATAAAATTAAGCCACTGCGTCTTCAGGGGCTCTCCCGTCGGCAGTAAAAACAGACTCTTCTGTGCTGTCACATCCATGTACAGCACAATTTCCATGTTTCGCTCACTTAGGTGGTGCCATGTTGTTGTGTCCTCTATGGTCTCCTCACTACAAAATTGAAGTGACGTATCTATGGTGGCAACTTTTGAGCTGGGCGGGCAATCCATACAGTGGGTGGGAATCCGGGGGGGCGGGGGGGGGGGGGGGGGGGGGGGGGCGGGGGGGGGCGTGGGGATCATCTCCCTTGCTGACGTAGTAAAGGGAAGAGCCCATCAACGCGCCATTTTGACGTGCCATTTTCAAATGTTGACAAAGGGTGGGCATAGTTTGGTTTACACATTATGACATTTCTAGCCACTGGGGTGACTTAAGAAGGTCAGAGGAACTCATTTTAACGTTAAAAAAACCTCAGAAAGTGAAAATTTCATGCCATGGGACCTTTAAGTATTATTTAAACAAAAAAATGCCGATGTAACTGTAAGACTAATATGAATGTGTGTAATGTAGTGCAGAAACTGAACTCAAACTAGTAAATAAGAATGATGCAATCCATTCTCCATTTTCTCTTCATGTTACATTCAGCCATGCATCGCAGCCTAACTTTTTTTTAATTGAAGTATATAAAACAGGTACAATCTAACAAATCCACAAAAATTAGGATAACAGATGAAGAAAATACATGGATGTAACAAAAATAAATTAAGCAGAATAACTCGGCCTATAAAATTAATAAAACAAACAGGATAAATGAAAAGATAAATAAATAAAAGACGAACGAAAAATAAATAACCTCAGCAATGCAGATGTGAGATATGCATCGTAGCCGAACATAGCCTACATAATATTATGCGTGTGCGCCACCTACTGGTGCATGTAGGATTCAGAACACAGCAGATGATTGCAGAGTTATAATCTGATTCAACCACACGGAGCGGAGTACCAGACAGCAGATTTTTCACCTCCAGCACTGACGGTCTCATGTTGCCATTTAGAAGTTGTTTGCATCGTTGTTCAATTTGCAAATAGTGTACTGGTAGTTTGCTGCATATTTGTACTTTACAAGATAGGCATCAAGTACATTTTACATTTTGGGCGGTTTTAAGTGCATTTTGGCGGGTTTTGAACATATTTTGGGCTGGAAAACGTCAGCAGTATCAGGCAACACTGCCCCTCACTCGCTACGCTTGTTCGCACAGTCACTTCGCTCCTTTGATGTGCCCAAATTAGTGTAATCTAAAGGCCTGATAACGCCCTGGCAGCGCCCTGGCAACACACTGACAGCGCGCTGATAACACACTGACAGCGCGCTGATAACACACTGACAGCGCGCTGATAACACACTGACAGCGCGCTGATAACACACTGACAGCGCGCTGATAACACACTGACAGCGCGCTGATAACACACTGACAGCGCGCTGATAACACACTGACAGCGCGCTGATAACACACTGACAGCGCGCTGATAACACACTGACAGCGCGCTGATAACACACTGACAGCGCGCTGATAACACACTGACAGCGCGCTGATAACACACTGACAGCGCGCTGATAACACACTGACAGCGCGCTGATAACACACTGACAGCGCGCTGATAACACACTGACAGCGCGCTGATAACACACTGACAGCGCGCTGATAACACACTGACAGCGCGCTGATAACACACTGACAGCGCGCTGATAACACACTGACAGCGCGCTGATAACACACTGACAGCGCGCTGATAACACACTGACAGCGCGCTGATAACACACTGACAGCGCGCTGATAACACACTGACAGCGCGCTGATAACACACTGACAGCGCGCTGATAACACACTGACAGCGCGCTGATAACACACTGACAGCGCGCTGATAACACACTGATATAACAGTCAGTACGTTTACATGCACATCCAAATCGAGCTACTGTCGGTAATCGAGCTAAGGGTCCCAGCAGGGGTGCCAGAGAAATCCAATCCTACATGCACACAAGGAAATCGAGCTATTGTGTGAGGTACATTGTGCACCCGAGCCACAGGTGGCGCTACACGCCCCATCGTGTTGGTACACTTCCAGTTGTCGTCATGAAGAAGAGCTATTCAAGAGTATAAACAAAGTTATCATCAGTTCCGTGTTCCCTTCTGCTGCTCGCTACTACTACTGTTGTCATGCCGACCGAGGCTGTTGTGTTTCCCGCTTGTGGTCTCGTCACTTCCGGAAGGGGCAGTGCTGAAGTAAGTAGCTCGACTACGTAGCTCGATAGGGTTTACATGCACCAAGTAGCTTGGTTACAATCGCATAATCTAGGTCGCGTAGCTCAGTTACGAGAAATCCAGTTCGGTTCGATTTCAGCTGAGCTAAGGTGTTAACATGGCATTTAGAACTTCGGCAGAAATTCGATTTTCTCTATGTGCATGTAAACGCACTGACTGTTCTGCCCTCTGATAAAAGTTGTGATTTGCCCTTTAATTTATTTCATTAAAAAAAGGGAGTTCATAATTTCTGTAATGATAAATAATATGATTTACAGCTAAAAGGTTTACATTGCTTTACATTATTTCATGATGAACTCTTACTTTGAAGGCTTGTAAGGGATACGCTATGCATTAGGGGATAGAGACTAATTGTTGTAAATAAGTAGCTCCGATGAACGTGATGGAGGTTTTCCTTATGTCTTAAACTTCGTCTCGACACCTTCGAAAGCAATGGCTGCAAGTTTTGGTTGTTTAGTAACTTAAAGGAACAGTCCACCGTACTTCCATAATGAAATATGCTCTTATCTGAATTGAGACGAGCTGCTCCGTACCTCTCCGAGCTTTGCGCGACCTCCCAGTCAGTCAGACGCGCTGTCACTCCTGTTAGCAATGTAGCTAGGCTCAGCATGGCCAATGGTATTTTTTGGGGCTGTAGTTAGATGCGACCAAACTCTTCCGCGTTTTTCCTGTTTACATAGGTTTATATGACCAGTGATATGAAACAAGTTCAGTTACACACATTGAAACGTAGCGATTTTCTATGCTATGGAAAGTCCGCACTATAATGACAGGCGTACTAACACCTTCTGCACGCTTCAGCAGCGCATTGATACGGAGCTCAGATATCAATGCGCTGCCGAAGCGCGCAGAAGGTGTTAGTACGCCTGTCATTATAGTGCGGACTTTCCATAGCATAGAAAATCGCTACCTTTCAATTTGTGTAACTGAACTTGTTTCATATCACTGGTCATATAAACCTATGTAAACAGGAAAAACGTGGAAGAGTTTGGTCGCATCTAACTACAGCCCCAAAAAATACCATTGGCCATGCTGAGCCTAGCTACATTGCTAACAGGAGTGACAGCGCGTCTGACTGCGTCTGACTGACTGGGAGGTCGCGCAAAGCTCGGAGAGGTACGGAGCAGCTCGTCTCAATTCAGATAAGAGCATATTTCATTATGGAAGTACGGTGGACTGTTCCTTTAAAGCCCAAGTTTAAGTGTGTTGGATGTATTTTTTGTATAGAGGAAAAGTTCGTTTTTTTGCCTATCGGTTTTGATAGTAGCGAACTGACTTTGCTAGCATTAATGCTAATCGAGAAGCATTTTCGCCTATTGTTTTACTGTGTTAGCATGCTAATAGTGTTTCAAGCCTTTTGTCACTACATTAGCATATCGATTATGTTTACCCTTCATATTTGCATATGACGTTAGTGTCTGTTGTTACCTTAATGGCTAACATTAGCATTTAAAGCTACCTATGTTTTGTCATTCAGTAACAGTTTTATGCAAATAAGAGAGATCTTCTCTCTCCTTTTGTTTCTGTAACAGTTTTACTCCAAGTCTTTCACCTGTCACACATGGAAACTGTAAATAAAGGAGCAAGGCGTTCGCTTCCTGGCTCATGAAAACCGAGTTAGGCTGGCTGTTTATCTACGTTAACATACAGGGCTCGACATTAACGGTTGTCCGCTTGTCCGGGACAAGTGATCCTTTATGTCGGAAGAGTTCATCGTCTCGGTTACTTGTCCGATTGGACGAGTGCCAAAATACGCCGATATTCGGGTTACATATCAAATTTATCAGTTTATTCACACGATTTCCGAAGCATCTCACTCAACATATTGTTTTGATGAATCGCCGGATGTTTCTCTTCGGAAAGAGCAATGTGCGCATGCGCAATATTCCGCTTGCGAAACCGGCCAATACCGCTCCGTGCATTTGAGCTGAAAAGTAAACGGTCGTTTAGCAGACCCTCCAGGATTTTGCGATTTGCAACTTCAATGCAAATTCAACCAATCCCCATGAATTCAGGGCGGTGTTGCAATTATATCCAATCACCGCAACTTTCACCAATCGTTGGCGTCGTCTTGAGGTGACGTTGACAAACTACCTTCCGCCTTAATTACGTGTACACGTTCAGGAGAAGCAGCATGTGCGAGTCAGTGTTTATTAGGGCTGTAGCGATATGCGTATCGAAATCGAAATACATAGAGCCACGATCTGTATCGCGATACAAGGCGGCAGAATCGCGGTACACCCTTTCAAACTTCTCCTCAGCCCAAAAACAGAGGCGCTTCCAAACTTCAATTTATGAATACTTTACTTTTTATTTAAATTACATTTTAAACTTACTTAAATTACTTTTTTTTTTTATATCTATTAGTAAGTCGTTTTTTCGCCGACCTGCGACAATCTTCCGCGAGTCACGCAACGTCCACACTCGCCACTGGCAGAGCATTCATTTCTTTTAAGCGGTCGCCATTCTGGTTGCGACGCGGGGAGCGAATCTGTAAACAAGCAGCTCATTGGCTGGCTAGGTGTGCCACAAGCCAATCACAATCACTTGACCGGAAAGGCATGCAGTGTCGCCAGATTGGGCATGTTTAGGTGCTTTTTGGCTGGTTTTGAACATATTTTGGGGTGGAAAACGTTAGCAATATCTGGCAACACTGAAGGCATGTCTGCTTGGGCGGAAGCCTTCTGCGGCAGTTACATTTTGACACGCGAGCAATGTTTCACCATAAAAATTCCGTAATTTCCATCTGTTTTCCGCGATCACAGAAAATCATTGGCCCTATGAGAGTGAGACAGTGAAAGAGCCACTCCCCCCCAAAAAAATATCTTAACGGATTTACACGATTTGGAAAAATGACTTTTTCAGAACCGAAAAAAACAGAGCTTCCGGCTCAACAGTATTATTTTGAGAAATAAAACAATCTTTGGATATACATTTGTTCATTTTTGCATACATATTACTCATTCTCTGCAGTGGTCTGAATTATTTGTTATTAAATAGTTAATGTAAGGAAGTAAATGTTAAGTCAAATTTACTACTTTAAAAAAACATTTTTTAAAAAATCGTGGGCGTATCGAATCGTGGGTCAAAAATCGCGATACGAATCAAATCGTGAGTTGGGTGTATCGTTACAGCCCTAGTGTTTATGTAGGCCTAAATTCTGTTACTGAAAGTGTGTTATGTTTACAGTGAAGGACTGTGCGCACTTTACATTATTTTTTACTTAATACAAGAAATTAATGGATGCCAACATTTTTGCCAAAATGGTATTTTATTTTCCATTGTTTAGGCGGCTTCAGCATCATACTGTGAGATTCTGTTCAAATTGTTTTTTTTCTTCTATAAAGCCTGAGCCATTTATTTTATTAGTTTATAATTATTGTTTAATTTAGTCTTCATGAGAGACTGCCTGCACACAGTACTAGTATTCATAGGTTTTTTTCTTACATGAAAGCTGAGGCATTTATATTATATTTTAAGGTAACTTCATGTTGTGCTGTGAGGTTCTATGCACTTTAACTTTTGAACCAACAGGAGCATTTGGATAAGTAAAGCCTATTTTTCTGCATTTTTGTAGTCCTGGTAATCTTTTATATTGGTAAAGTTGTTTATAGGACCATTTCTCAGTGTCTTTGTTTTTTTAATCAATAGTTTTCCAGTAATAACTTAATATTTAACATATCACTCAATTTTAATCACAAAAAGAGAAAATCGCAACAATTTCTCGCAACTTTCACTTCCTCCTGCAATGTAATCGCAACAAAAACCTAAAAAACACCGCAACCTTCATCGCAACCATTAAATACCATACAGGAGCCACAATGAATAATTAGACAACAACAATTAATCAATTTGAACTTATATTCAAAGTTAATAATTTAAAAATGAAAATATATATAATTTTAATTTTCTGGTTTTCAATTTCTCATAAATAAATTAATGATTGATGGAGTCCAATTTTTTTTTGCAGTGAATAGATTTTTGTGTTAAACTAATTCCGGTGAAATTAGTTTATTACAAATAGTTTATTTGTGGGGGGGGGTTCCTCAAATTTTTCTTCGGACAAGTCAACTTCACATTTGGACAAGTAAATTTCCTTTCAATTTGCCCGACAGGACGAATGGTTTCAAAAGTTAATGTAGAGCCCCGACATACTGGATGTATATGACACGTAGTGGGAACAGTACAAACACTAATAACACACTAATAGTACACTGATAACACACTAATAATAGCATAACAGATGACATCACCTTCAAAGTCACCAAACAAAGACATCAAATCAATCAGTGCTCAATCCCAGGAGAGAACACTGGTACATCTCACACACTTAATCCCTTTATTATCCAATTATCTACCATGGCTGAGTCATCAAGTGCACAAGTTTAATTAAAAAAAAAAAAAACACCCACACTGTGAGAACTGTTTCTTGATTTTCCACAAATACTGAAGACGCATCGACTACTGACTTAAAAACGAAACCCATAATTCTAAACAACAAGAACGCAAATGACCAGTAACAAATAACCAGATCTTTTATTTAAGTAAACATGCTGTCTGATTACAATCAGGTTACAGGGAGGGGAAAAAAAAAATTACACACAGTCTACCAAACAGTGATTTGTCACAAGCTCTGAATACGGCCGTTTATTCTAAGGTAGCCATGGGCGATACGGTGAGACATCGTTACGGCGTGCGATACGATTCCCAGCATGTAGATTCACCAACACGGCTATCAAAGTAACAAAGATTCTCAGAAGCTTTATTTTGGCATTGCATTATTTATTGCAGTGTCGATAACGTAATCGCCATATCGTCCGTCCAACATGACCTGGCTAGCGATAACTTCCCGGTCAAATCTAGCTAGCTATTTTCACAACAGTCAAGTTTAAAACAATGGCTAATGTTTTGGAAACAAAAAAGTTAACCATTCATTCTTTTGTTGTCTGAAATGAATTGACCATCACTGGCTGTAAGGTTTTATTCAGTGAAGGCAGTACTTACAGTTTACGAACAGCCCTAGGCCCCGCCCACATGTAACCATGATACACGGAGTCCCTGCAGAGAAATTTACACCCCCACCCCCCATGACGATTCTTCCATTTTCCAAGGATTTTTTTCCCTGGTTTGATGTCAGGAATTACAAGTTACAACCTCTATAGCAGGGCTTTTCAAAGTGTGGGGCGCACCTCCCCTAGGGGGCGCCAGAGTTCTTCAGGGGGGGCGCAATGTGAGGAAAAATAAATCAGAATAAGTTACTATTGCGGACATTTAGCGAACTTCAGCTAGCCTTTGCCAGAGACAAAATGGATCGATTTTTAGTACCTAAAGCTACAGTGAGTGAGGAGACAGAGTCTGGGCCAAGCAAAAAGAGAAGCAAGTATGACCACGATTATTTAAAGTTTGGATTTTCATGGACTGGATCTGAAGATGCTCCACTGCCACAGTGTGTTGTCTGCCAAGAGGTGCTAGCTAACGATGCTATGAGATGTTTAAAATGTGTAAAACAAGATGTTTTTTTTTTTAAAAAAGCACAGATGTTTAAAATGTGTAAAAAAGGTTTTAAAAAAAGCACATGTTTAAAATGTGTAAAAAAAAGGTTTTTAAAAAAGCACAGATGTTTAAAATGTGTAAAAAAGAGGTTTTAAAAAAGCACAGATGTTTAAAATGTGTAAAAAAGAGGTTTTAAAAAAGCACAGATGTTTAAAATGTGTAAAAAAGAGGTCTTAAAAAAGCACAGATGTTTAAAATGTGTAAAGATGTTTTAAAAAGCACAGATGTTTAAAATGTGTAAAACAAGATGTTTTTTTTAAAAAAGCACAGATGTTTAAAATGTGTAAAAAAGGTTTTAAAAAAAGCACAGCTGTTTAAAATGTGTAAAAAGGTTTTTAAAAAAGCACAGATGTTTAAAATGTGTAAAAAAGGTTTTTAAAAAAGCACAGCTGTTTAAAATGTGTAAAAAAGGTTTTAAAAAAAGCACAGATGTTTAAAATGTGTAAAAAAGGTTTTTAAAAAAGCACAGCTGTTTAAAATGTGTAAAAAAGGTTTTAAAAAAAGCACAGATGTTTAAAATGTGTAAAAAAGGTTTTTAAAAAAGCACAGCTGTTTAAAATGTGTAAAAAAGGTTTTAAAAAAAGCACAGCTGTTTAAAATGTGTAAAAAAGAGGTTTTAAAAAAGCACAGATGTTTAAAATGTGTAAAGAGGTTTTAAAAAGCACAGATGTTTAAAATGTGTAAGAGGTTTTAAAAAAGCAGAGATGTTTAAAATGTGTAAGAGGTTTGAAAAAAGCACAGATGTTTAAAATGTGTAAAACGATGTTTTTTTTTAAAAAAGCACAGATGTTTAAAATATGTAAAAAAAATATGTTTTAATAAAGCTCATGTTTTAAACGTGTAAAAAAAGATGTTTTCAAAAAGCACAGATGTTTAAAATGTGTAAAAAAAAAAAGGGGTTTTAAAAAACCAGATGTTTAAAATGTGTAAAAAAAAAAAAAAAAAAAAGAGGTTTTAAAAAAGCACAGATGTTTAAAATGTGTAAAAAAGAGGTCTTAAAAAAGCACAGATGTTTAAAATGTGTAAAGATGTTTTAAAAAGCACAGATGTTTAAAATGTGTAAAACAAGATGTTTTTTTTAAAAAAGCACAGATGTTTAAAATGTGTAAAAAAGGTTTTAAAAAAAGCACAGCTGTTTAAAATGTGTAAAAAGGTTTTTAAAAAAGCACAGATGTTTAAAATGTGTAAAAAAGGTTTTTAAAAAAGCACAGCTGTTTAAAATGTGTAAAAAAGGTTTTAAAAAAAGCACAGATGTTTAAAATGTGTAAAAAAGGTTTTTAAAAAAGCACAGCTGTTTAAAATGTGTAAAAAAGGTTTTAAAAAAAGCACAGATGTTTAAAATGTGTAAAAAAGGTTTTAAAAAAAGCACAGATGTTTAAAATGTGTAAAAAAGGTTTTTAAAAAAGCACAGCTGTTTAAAATGTGTAAAAAAGGTTTTAAAAAAAGCACAGCTGTTTAAAATGTGTAAAAAAGGTTTTAAAAAAAGCACAGCTGTTTAAAATGTGTAAAAAAGAGGTTTTAAAAAAGCACAGATGTTTAAAATGTGTAAAGAGGTTTTAAAAAGCACAGATGTTTAAAATGTGTAAGAGGTTTTAAAAAAGCAGAGATGTTTAAAATGTGTAAGAGGTTTGAAAAAAGCACAGATGTTTAAAATGTGTAAAAAAGGTTTTTAAAAAAGCACAGCTGTTTAAAATGTGTAAAAAAGAGGTTTTTTTTTAAAAAAGCACAGATGTTTAAAATATGTAAAAAAAATATGTTTTAATAAAGCTCATGTTTTAAACGTGTAAAAAAAGATGTTTTCAAAAAGCACAGATGTTTAAAATGTGTAAAAAAAAAAAGGGGTTTTAAAAAACCAGATGTTTAAAATGTGTAAAAGAAAAAAATAATGTGTCCAACAACCATTTTTTTTAAACACGAATGGAACATTAAGTATACCAACAACAAAAATTGTAAAGGGGGGGGGGGGGGTGCTGTTGTTTATTTGCTCTCCGAGGGAGGGCGGACTCTCCCACACTTTGAAAACCCCTGCTCTAAATGAATTCAGCAACATGATTCCCCCCCCATCCCCCCCCCACACACACACAAAAAAAAAAAAAAAACATTTAAGATTTATGAAATCTTCATTTTCAGTGACTCAAACCACACAAGTTTTTTTTTTTTAATCCCAGCCCAGAAATTTTCATATCCCCGTGGACAGTCCGCTTCCTCCTACAAGTAACTAGCTCCTGCTAAACAAGTCTGGTTCCCCCCACCCCACATTTCATTCACAAATTTGTTCTTTTATGGTATGTTCAGAGCAAACATTCTTTTCGGGAACATGGACACAATTAGTGAAACACTCAAGCCCTCACCTCTTCCCCGTCGGGATTTGGCAGTCTTGACTGCTCGGCCCCTGGGTGCAGGAGGGGGCAACTCGATCTCCTCTTGGGGCATCTGAGCCACCTTCTGCAGAAAGACCTTCTCCAGAGACTGGGCCATCAGCACGATGTCATCAGTGGGCTACATCACAAATCACACTGTATTACTTCCTCTTATACTTTTCTCAAACAATTCTCATCTGCTCCGTTCATGCTCGGAGAGAAGGAAGTGACACAACCACAAAGGCCCTGAATAATTAACCCATGCAGCACTGGGGGGAGAACAATGAGTAACCACTGGAGACCGGTTCCATGGTAACCGCTCGAGGGTTTCTCATGTGCACGTGCGCGCCCTCACCTTGTTGTAGATGTAGCAGTTGGTGAACATGGTGTTGAAGTCCTGGATGCACTCACTAGCGCTGCGGTAGTAGTTGTTCTCCAGCCGTTTCTTGATGGTGCCCATGTCCATGGGCTGCTTGATGATCTTGTGGTAGTCCTAGGACAGGAAACGCACCGTTACGCAAACAGCTCACAGCTAACAGTCCTAACCTCCTGCCACACCCAAATATAATCGCCCAATCGGTAAAGTCTTAAGAACAGCCGCCATGTTTTTTATGTCATGTCGCAGCAATATCACGGCTGACGAGATGCAAACATGGCAACGACAGCGTCACTGAAGATTCATTTTTTAACAGCGTTCATGTCCTCCGTGTTTGTTTAGCTTTTTCTTTTTTTGCCCTCCAACTTGCGACCTAATTGGTCAGAAGGCTTTAAAAAAAAAGAAAAAAAAAGTTTGCCTTTACTCAGCGCTTAGTGACAAACTGTACAGACACACAGCTGCGATCGTAAATACATTTTACAACATGCAAAACAGATTTAAGCTTTTTTTTTTTTTTTTTAAACTTAGACTCCTGTTACGAGGATTTGTGAATCATTTCAGCCAGGTACACCGACAATGTATTAATGAATTCAATTAAAATTAGTTCGTTTCTGTCCCTCACCGGCCACTTATGAGGTACACCCATCCACCCACTTGCTGCTTTTTTTTATGCAGTTCTCTAATCAGATGATCCCTTGACAGCAGCACGATGCATCAAATCATCCACATACAAATCTTCAGCTAATTAATATTCACGATGTTCAAACATCAGAACGGGAAAAATTGTGATCTCACAGTGTTCGCACACTACCGTTCAAAAGTTTGGGGTCACCCAGACAATTTTGTGTTTTCCATGAAAAGTCGCACTTTTATTTACCACCATAAGTTGTAAAATGAATAGAAAATATAGTCAAGACGTTTTTCTGGCCATTTTGAGCATGTAGACCCCGTCCACACGTAGCCGGGTATCTGCTAAATCGAAGATATTTTTCTACGTTTTGGCCCGTCATCCACATGAAAACACATCAAAAACGAATATTTAAAAAAAACTCCGGGCAAAGTGAAGATTTTTGAAAACTCCGTGTATGCCTTTTCATGTAGACAGAGATAAGGCCAAATTAAAAAAAAAAAAAAAAAAAGTGTGTTTCCGGTAACCCGACCGATCGAGAATTTCCGCGTCAAAATTGCCGACCGTAAAGTTTTTATTACAAATTTCCCTCGATCTTTTAGTGTAAGCGGCGTTAGTTTGTCATAATTTTTTGTTTCAACACATTCAAGTTGTGAAAGAAACGATAAAAAGTAAAAATGTTTCGCCACTTCTATCAGCCCTCCTGCATAAACATGGAAGCGCACTTGTATACTGAAGCAGGAAGGGAAAACAGCCGAGCCGCCATTTTGAATCCTCATTCAAGGCTGTAATGCAAATTGCTTCCTGTTCAGTATACAAGTGCACTTCCATGGCAGGGAAAAACACTACATTTTACCGCCTATGTAGTCCCCTATTTATACAAATAGGAGTCTTTCAGGATTCAGCTACGTTTGTGCTCGGTGTTTATGCTCGACCCAAGTTCTACAGTAGGCTAGGCTAGGCCGTCTGCTTTTAATGGAAGTAGCCTAGCCTAGGACGTTATTTTCACGTTATTTCTAGGTGTTTTCACGTTATTACATGAAAATATCATGAAATATCGCTTCCGTAGATCATAACTCGAACTCTCGCGATATTTTTTTTTTATTCGTTTCAAGATTTAAAACACTTTTATTTTATTATGATGTGTGGTATAAAGGATTCTGTGCCAAAATACTATTTTGTAAGATGTTTACTTGTGTTAATTTTTTCGAACAAAATAAAAAAAAAATTTAAGAAAAAAAAAAAAAAACTTTTTCCTACCTACCGACCTTATTTTAGTATTTCATGTTACCGGAAACACACTATTTTTTTTTTTTTTGCCTAACCGGAGTTTTGCGTTTTAGAACGTCACAATCTGCGCCAAAAAAACGACAACAAATCTGCCCTGACGTCAAACGTGCGACCTTTGTTTACTGCAGAAGCCAGATTAAGCATGGACAAAGAGTAATGGATCGGAGTAGTGCCTTGAAAGCGTTAATTATTGTGCAGGTGCTATTTACACGTTTAATTTTAGAAGCCCAACTACTGATAAGATTCCCAATCAACGTTTTCTTGCGTCTTTTGAAGTTTATACTCCAAAATTGTGTTTAGAAGCAATTCTGTCTCCGAGTCTGTCCAGACGAACGAGCTTGGCGCCATGTTTTATGTTTAGGCGGAAGTGACGCCAACGGAGGGCTACTCTGATGTGATTAGGGGGTAGGATTTGGGGAAATAATGCCATCTACAGGTTTGGAATGCTTATGAATGTGATTGAAAACGCAGATGTTCGGTTATGTGTGGAAGGGATTTTTTTCGAAGACGAGGTGGTGTGGATAAAACATTTTTATAAAACGGAGAGGGGGGGGAAATGTTCGGTTTTAAAAATACCCGGCTACATGTGTACATGGCCTTAATCGACCCCACAAATGTGATGCTCCAGAAACTCAATCTGCTCAAAGGAAGGTCAGTTTTATAGCTTCTCTAAAGAGCTCAACTGTTTTCAGCTGTGCTAACATGATTGTACAAGGGTTTTCTAATCATCCATTAGCCTTCTGAGGCAATGAGCAAACACATTGTACCATTAGAACACTGGAGTGAGAGTTGCTGGAAATGGGCCTCTATACACCTATGGAGATATTGCACCGAAAAACAGACATTTGCAGCTAGAATAGTCATTTAGCACATTAGCAATGTATAGAGTGCATTTCTGATTAGTTTAAAGTGATCTTCATTGAAAAGAACAGTGCTTTTCTTTCAGAAATAAGGAAATTTCAGAGTGACCCCAAACTTTTGAACGGTAGTGTATGACTTTCTTTCACTGTCGCATGGGTGTTGGTTTGAGTATTTAAAAAACTGCTGATCTCCTGAGGTTTTCGTACACGTGCGCGCACAAAAAAAAAAAAAAGTCTCTAGAGTTTACACAGATAGAATGGTGCGGAAAAACAAAAAACATCGAGTGAGTAAGTGGGTGGAAACAAACGCCTTATTGATAAGAAAGGGAGGTCAGAGGAAACGGGACAGATTGGTTCAAGCTTTTTTTTTTTGGCCAGGAAGGATATAGTAACTCATATAATCACTCTACAACTGTGGTGAGCAGAAAAGCATGTCAGCATGCAACAGCAGAACAGACGACCACACTGGGTTCCACTCCTGCAGCCAAGAACACGGATTTTAGGTTCCTATTAAAGTGGCGTTGAGTGTGGGTGGAGCCAGTTTCATTTCACAAACGTGTCAACATTGAAATCGTAGGAAAATCATTGAAAGCAAGTCAAAGGTAATCATAAGCAGGTATTCTGTTTTGTTTTTTTTTTAAAACCAACCATAGACACAACAGTCCCGCCCACTTGCTTTCTATTGGATAACAAGATCAAGCCTCAAATTCCTAAGTCCACCTCCATAAGTTCACCTGACGCTTTGGTTAAATCATGCATTAATTCCACTTACATATCATTTTCCATAATTTTTTGCCTGCCATTTAGTGTTATTTCTCCCCTCCACCCCACTCCCAAATTCCTAAAACATTACATCCCGTCACCGTAAGAAGCGGACACTCACGGGCAGGTTGAGGCGAATGGCGTCCACAGGCTCGTGAAAAGGCCAGGCGAAGTGGTGACGCCACAGAGCCTTCGTCATCACCTTCTGGAGGTACTGCAGCTGGTTGGTGACGCGGCCCTGGCGGCTCGGGTCCTTCACCGGGAGGTGCTGCGAGGGCAGCGGCCCCGCTACAGGCGTGGGTGCGAGCGGGAGGCCGGGGCCCTCGAAGCCCTCGTAGAGTAGAGAGGGTTTGCGGATGCGTTTGCCCGGATTGGCTGCGCTTGACTCCATGGCACCCGTCATGACAGACCTGCTGCACAGAGACATGTACACCGTTTGGTTTGTATGCTTCTGGAGCGGAGAAACGAACATATTGGCCGACATGTACAAAGCCGACAAACAAGTACACTTTCCTTTCCGGTTTGTTCTACAAACGAGTCGAGATGAAAAATGTCTTTAAAACATGATGTCATGTCATGCATGGTTAACTGCTTGGCTAAAAGGTTGCACTGGATATAAAAAGCAAAAAATAAAAAAAATCAGTAATGACAAAAGGCTTCAAAGTCAAGCATCGATGACTTCCTGTTCAGTAATCTAGAACTAAAAAAAATAGCAAAGTAGTATTGATTTTGTCAGCTAAAAAGACAATACCGATAACTTTAACGATAAATAAATCAGTCCCCTGCAGTTTATACAGGGCTCTACATTAACTTTTGAAACCACTCGTCCTGTCGGGCAAATTGAAAGGAAATTTACTTGTCCGAATGTGAAGTTGACTTGTCCGAAGAAAAATGAGTAAAAAAAACACAAACTATTTGTAATAAACTAATTTCACCAGAATTACTTTAACACAATCTATTCACTGCAGAAAAAAATTGGACTCCATCAATCATTAATTTATTTGAGAAATTGAAAACCAGAAAATTCAAATTACACAGTATATTTTCATTTTTAAATGATTAACTTTGAATATATATCCTCCACTGATTAATTGTTGTCTAATTATTCATTGTGGCTCCTGTATGGTATTTAATGGTTGCGATGAAAGTTGGTGTTTTTTAGGTTTTTGTTGCGATTACATTGCGGGAGGAAGTGAAAGTTGCGAGAAATTGTTGCGATTTTCTCTTTTTGTGATTAAAATTGAGTGATATGTTAAACATTAAGTTATTACTGAAAAACTATTGATTAAAAAAAAACAAAGACACTGAGAAATGGTCCTATAAACAACTTTACCAATATAAAAGATTACCAGGACTACAAACATGCAGAAAAATCGGCTTTACTTATCCAAATGCACCTGTTGGTTCAAAAGTTAAAGTGCAGAGAACCTCACAGCACAACATGAAGTTCCCTTAAAATATAATATAAATGCCTCAGCTTTCATGTAAGAAAAAAAACCTATTAATACTAGTACTGTGTGCAGGCAGTCTCTCCTGAAGACCAAATTAAACAATAATTATAAACTAATAAAATAAATGGCTCAGGCTTCATAGAAGAAAAAAAACAATTTGAACAGAATCTCACAGTATGATGCTGAAGCCGCCTAAACAATGGAAAATAAAATACCATTTTGGCAAAAATGTTGGCATCCATTAACTTCTTGTATTAAGTAAAAAATAATGTAAAGTGCGCACAGTCCTTCACTGTAAACATGACACACTTTCAGTAACAGAATTTAAGCCTACTTAAACACTGACTCGCACATGCTGCTTCTCTTGAACAGAAACACGGGAGTAAGGCGGAAGGTAGTTTGTCGACGTCACCTCAAGAGGACACCAACGATTGGTCAAATTTGCGGGAAAGCTGCGGTGATCGGATATAATTGCAACACCGCCCTGAATTTGTGGGGATTGGTTGAATTTGCGTTGAAGTAGCAAATCGCAACATCACGAAATCCTGGAGGGTCTGCTAAACGACCGTTTACTTTTCAGCTCAAATACACGAAGCGGTACTATTGGCCGGTTTCACAAGCGCAATACTGCGCATGCGCACATCGCTCTTTCCGAAGAGAAACATCTGGCAATTCATCAAAACAATATGTCCAGTGAGATGCTTCGGAAATCGTGTGAATAAACTGATAAATTTGATATGTAACCCAAATATCGGCGTATTTTGGCACTTGTCCGATCGGACAAATAACTGAGACGATGAACTTGTCCGACATAAAGGATCACTTGTCCCGGACAAGCGGACAACCATTAATGTCGGGCCCTGTTATATGGTTGGTGCTCATCCCAGACCGATAACGATCCCGACAGCCCAGGCCTGGGTTTATCCGTATCGCTGAGACTGCTTCTGGAGCCATTTTCCCAAACCTGGACCTGATCCGATAAAACATCTGACCAATCAGGGAATTGTTTCCACGTGACGTAGTCTGAGCACGTGCTATTTTTCTTTCCCTGTGTATCTTTGTACATCCTTGCTGCATCATGACATCACGGAATACGGATTCACGGAAAATATAATACAAAGCACGGATCTTTTATTCACGGATGTGTGATTGTTTTTCCATGAAGTAAATTAATAAACAGGTGAAATATTTTAATTATGAACTTCAGCAGTACAAAGATTTAATTGTTTTCGACTTCTTAATTTTTTTTTTTTATCCATGATGCATCGTCGGTATGAAATCGGTATCCAATCTGTAATATACCGAAACGTCCGTGACCAACCCGTATTAAAATCTGTAACCGCTCTATTTTTTTCGCGGTCCAAATCCTGCGCTCTGATTGGCTGGCGAGCAGGTCCGTATCCTACGGCACGGACCCCGGTTACGGACCTCTGGCGACTCGCTCCTTCACAACAACAAACATAGAAGCAATTTTTGTCAACGTTTATCTTTTTTTATAAGCTTTATTTATAAGATTATCAAAAATCTTGTAAATTTTTGCCAGCATTTCTCAGTATAATAGCATTAATTTTACAGCGTGGATAGCGATAACGACAGTGTTCACAGCGAAAGTGAGTTTTACTACCCTGAGGAAGAAGAAATAAAAGAAAACATTTCAGGAGAAAGCTAAAAACCTGTAACTTGCTAACAGTTTGATCTCATTAGTTAATGAGGCCCATTTTGGATCATGTTATCCTAATACATAATATTACGTTCAGTAAAAACTTTAAACCAGTACAATCTCTTCTTCAAAGTTTCACCAAATGGCTTTATTCATGCAATATAAAAGGTCATAATACTGGATAACTTTGGTCAAGCAAACACATGGCTGAATCCTGAATGACTCCTATTTGTATAAATAGGGGACTACATAGTAGAGGTCGACTGATCTATCGGCCGGCCGATTTAATCGGCCAATTTTTGCCATTTTTTAATGAATCGGCATCGGCCGATTTTCTTATTTGGTCGCGCCGATTTAAAGTCAGGCACGACAGCTACGTAGAACGCGGCATGCAAAAGACCCAAGCCAACAAACGTTTCAGGAGTCAGCAGAGATAGCCTACAGGTAAGGCTTCAATTCTTACATTTCAATGTCCTAAAGTCGTATATTTGCTCTCATGATAGTTGTAATCTGTGATGTGTTGCTTCATTTAGCGAAAGGAAAAACGAATAGCATTTCAACTGCATCGGAGTTGTAGAATTCCTCTCGAAACGAAACGTTGCGATGCGTAGCCTTGTGGCCGTGAGTGCGTCGGGAATGCGTCGACTATGTAAGCCCCCTTAACGCTGGTGACCGCTATGTTCCAATCTAAACTGTAGTAACGGACAATCTAAGTGAAAAGTTAACAAAAAGAGGACGCAAAACTAACCTGTGAACGTATTATAACATTGCCATCCCATGTCCATTCGTTTTCGCGATGTATACATGTTTGATTTGATTGTGAACCAGAGACCGGTGCCAGACCTCTGCAGTTCCTATTTCCGGTTTCCTGCACAGCATGCTGGGAGACGGAGTTTTATATTGTTGAAACGGAAACGTGTGAAAGTTCAAGGCATGGAAGTTCCACAGTGAAACTGTATAACTTGAACATGTATTTTGCCGTTTTGAAGTAACTATCTGAAGTTGTCACATTATGGGAGTCTTCTTGCACTCTGTTAGTCTATTGATTATTCATTTTAATACGTTTAAGTCATTAATTTGTTAATTCTGAAATTTTCAATAAATCTTAAGTTTATAAGTGTTGTGCGTCCTCTTACTAGTATGATATTTTAGCATGCCAATTAAGGACAATACGATAGCATATCGGCCCAAAAAAATTGGCGGCTCATATCGGCCATGGGCTGACTCTGACCTCTAAATATCGGTATTGGCATCGGCTTTAGAAAAACCCATATCGGTCGACCTCTACTACATAGGCTGCAAAATGTAGTTTTTCCCTGCCACGGAAGTGCACTTGTATAGACCCTTCCCACGTGACGTCACGACAAACGCGGCCGCCATTTTGGACATGTACGACCAGTAGTCTACCACAGCCAACAACGAGGAACGACGGCAAAGCATCGAAAGGAATATAGCCATCAAAGAAAGTTTTTACTTTCAGCAAGACTTCCATCATGCCATCATATTGTTGTGCACCTGGATGTAGTAACCATCAACACACAAGGCAAGATTTATCATTTTATCGGATCCCGACAGATGCTGACTGACGGAGAAGATGGATGGTCTCTAAAATATTGGCAAAATGTTTATTGACATAGGAATCGTGTGTAATGGGAAGTATTTGCATATCCAAAGTGTTGTGTTTACATTAGTGCTGTCAAGCGATTAAAATATTTAATCACGATTAATGTCGCGATTGTCATAGTTAACTCGCGATTAATCCCAATTTAACTGTACATTTTTGTTACATGAAAAACCATTGTAATTCTCTTATCAGCATAAAAAAGTGAATGAGCTTGCTTTATACCAATGTTTTTTTTTATTGCAAAGCATAACACGTCTTGACACAGCCACTGCAAAGTGAAACCTAAGCCAAGCACCGGTGCTAGCAAAAGAACCATGAGTGAAGTGATCTACTGCTTGAGTTAGTCTACAACTCTAATCAGAGAGACAGGTTACACAGTGACGGTAGGCTTGACATGCTTGATTATAATATAAAGTACACTATTATATTAAGTTGTTCGTTGATAAATATTGCATTGAATCTGATCTTTACTGTTTCAGCTCACTTAACACATTTTGTACTTTTACACTTTCTGCCTGTTGATGCGTCGCGCTGTCCAATCAGAGGCGGCCAAATTTGCATATTACAGGAAGGATTTCTGGGATAGCATTGAGTTTACAGTTCAGAGGGATCTGGCTTCTTTAGACGCTGTCTTCTTAAAACTGAATAAATATTTAAAAAGAGCCAAATGAGCCAGTCTTTTGAACGGCTCTTTTCAAAGAACGGATCACAAAGATGCGGATCCCATCAAAGAGCCATAAATCCCATCTCTACTAGCGCGCCCTGCCCGCGCTGGTTCTTTGGGGGGGGGGGGGGGGGGGGGGGGGGGGCAGAGAACTCTAGCTGTGCGGGGCGCGGCATTACAGTCTAGCTGCTATCGGTTTTCTAAGCAAAGTCTCTGTTCCAAGTTCCCGGCAGTTTCAAAAGCTTATGAAAAACCTACATCATGTCACAGAGCGTTAATCTCGCGATAAAAAAAATTATCGCCGTTAAAATTGAGTCAAGTTAACGCGTTAATAACGCGACATTTTTGACAGCACTAGTTTACATCAAAGATAAAATAAACCGATATGACAACGACTGCTGCTGCCAGGTTGGGGACACAAACTAGTAGAAAGGAAGTGTGCCAACAGACTTCCTTTGTGGTCGATTCTGCTTTAAGGTAAGATGCATTTAATTATTCGTCTGCTGTGGGTTTGGAATCGGTAGCCTGACCGATTCGTTCATGTTTGTGGTGCCATTTGTTTGTTGACGCGTGTTGAAATGGAAGATTGGTTGTTGACATGATTTCCAGTGATGCTTTGGTGCTGCTGTGGATCAGATGTGTTGAGTAGCCTGACTGTTTTTTTTTCTTGCGTGTGGTATCATTGTTGACGCGAGGTTGTTTTTTGAACATGCCAATGCGGACACGATTTCCCCTGATGAGTTATGACTTCAGACGCGATGCGTGTGTGGAGTCCGCGTGATATGTGCGTAAGAGAGGCTTCTCATGTGTTTGGAGATCCGCGCTCTGAGACAAGCGCTAGCACCCCCCCCAAAGGGAAAAAAGGGGACCCCCCCCAAAAAAATATCGGCATAGTTCAAACACTGGGTTGGAGAAAGTAATGGCAAATAGTGAGTGCACAAACCATAGAAGGTAAACTGTACACAGCGCCAGGGCAGTGTGATGGCATGTCTACTTTTAGATTGTGTTAGCTTATCAATGAACACACTCGTCACTCGACGAGTTTCACGTCTTTACGATGGATGCTTAAATGTGTGTTAGGTATTATTGTTGCAGTCTAAGCAGTCATTGTAGCAGCTAGATGAGCGAGAACCGAAAGGGTCTGTGCCATAAACCGTTATTTTTTCATGTCCAAAATGGTGGTCACGTTTACGAAGGTCACGTGAGTGAAAAGGGTTTATACCGAGGAGGAAGCCATTTGCATTACAGCCATGAATGAGGATTCAAAATGGCGGCTCGGCTCGGTTTTCCCTTTCGGGCGCTCTCGTTTTCTGTTAGAATTTGGTAAAGAAAAAAATAAATCTATTATTTACCAGCTTAAGGTCGGTCCGTATGGTGAAATACCGTGACCTCGGCCTTGAATACTCGGTCAGTACTTTCAAGATCTTGGTCACGGTACTTCACGATACGGACCTCCCAGCTGGTAAATAACATATGTATTTTGTAGGGCTGTCGAAGTTAACGCGATAACGCATGAACGCGATCTCAATTTATCGCGATTAAAAAAAAATAGCACCGTTAACGCAAATTCTAATTTGGCCCTGCGAGTCACCCGTAGTTCCTGTTGAGGCTTGTCGCGCGCTGCTTCAATAATAGTAAGTGTGAGTGATGGAGAAAGGTCTGTTAAACAGGAAGTTTCATTTCAAAAGTAGTGTGAGATTGAGTTGGTTTCGGTATGCACTTTGCAGTTCTAAAATACTTCTGTAAAGTGAGATTTCAGAATGCTGCAGCACTGTGATACGACACTAAATGTCTTTACTGAAGTCCAACTGCAATTTATTTTTGTTTGCACAGCACTGTGAGGCCATTATTAAAAAATGTTCTGTTTCCGGTCCACCGGCCGGGTGAGTGCCGTTTGTGCGGGTGAAATTTTTTTTTTAAACGCCGGTTTTTCGACATTTTTTTCGGGTTCGTAAATCTAAAATCCAACTTGACATTTCCGCATTCCCAGGGCTTTCCACTAAGGCTCATACTAGCCAGCCATGACAAATAAGTAGCCAGCCGGGGGGAGTAAACACAAAAACTCCTGTGCACGCAGTTCCCAGGGTTAAGTGTATTTTCCACAGACCATTTATTTATTCACTTTACTCAAATACAAAGTAAAATGGCAGTAAATCTTCTTTCTTTTCTTGCGTATTGCATCATGAGGCGTTCCTGGCTTGTAAATCTCTTATTTTCGGTGCATGACACATTCACGCAGCTGAGCATGCGCCGAGTGCGCGCGCACACCACACGTCGGGGTGCGGATGAGTTCCTCTCCCTTGATCAACGGTTCAGTTTGACATTGTCAGTCCGTTAGATAAACATTTAATTTTATTAAAATCGAAAATTTATATTTAGAGCCTGTGGGCTACAAAAATAGTCATTAAAGTAGCCGGCTGGACTTAATTGTGTGGCCGGCGCTTGTGCAAAGCCCTGTCGAATCAGCTCTGCGGCACAAAAAAATGGCAGCCACCATGAAGGAAGGAGATCCGGAGTTTTCAAACATTTGCTTAAGTGTGAAATCGCAAAATGGTATTCTAGCGAACAACAAAATAGTAAAGATTCAGAAAAACAAATCATTCAGTGATCATTTTAATAATGTAATTTCATCCGAACTAGGCCTAACGCTCGATTTAGAACTACAAAAAGTCCGTGTGTCGGACATTTTAAGTACCTTTGCAAAAGTTTTGCAAATGTTGCAGTCAGCATTTAAAATGCTAACTTAGTTTTTGTACAAGTTTCAGTTGATTTAACTGTCATATTTAAGTTTCAGTTGATTTAACGGTCATATTTTATTAAATTGATTTAACTGTAATTTTATTAAATGTGTCTGCTTTTGTAATAAAAAAGTACTGAAAGAAAAAGCAAACACAGCATTGCGATTTCTTATCCATCCATATATAATAAAAAATAAAAAAAATATCCCTCCCTCCTGACTGAAATTTTTTTTGCCCACCCGGTGGACAGGAAACGAATTTTTTTTTAAGGATGTCCTGAAGTCCTATAGAGATCTTGCAGTCACGTGACCGGAAAGTACACAACCGCCATCGTGTCGGTCAAAAACACCGCTGAATACTGCTGCACTCGTGTACAGAATGGATCAATTTCAACCGACGGACTACACGGCTCATTTTTCTAATGAACAGATAACTAGATATATGTCTAAAATAAACAATCTACAGATTTGTGACCCTTATGGCTTTCCGGACGGAGTTTTCACGACCGGATTTTGAACTGCCAGCGGAATACCCGGACGTGTATGATTACCTCATTAACTTTCCCTCGCTGTTCAGTGGTGAAGCACTGCATGCTTATAAATCTCTGGACAGTTTTCTTTACAGAAATTCAGGATTTGTCAGCGACTCAGATGTGGCATCTTGTAAACAAGAATCCTCATTGGACGGGTAAGTCACTTAAGTATTGAGTATAGCACTGACTAGCCGATTATAGAATAGAATAAGGTAATTCCAGCTGTAATTCCAAATCGTCCGTCTTGTTGACATGGATCTGGCGTTGGAGAGGTAGAGGCTTAGCAGTGGAGGTTTGAGTAGCTGTTTTCTGAGCTTCGTCAACAGGCCGGCTCTGCAGCCTCGCTTTTGCTTCGGCTCCCGGCGCCGCCTCCTTCACTTTGCTTCCAATAACAATCCACGGAGACCCCGCTGGTCTCGCAATCTCGTCCAGAATGTTTTTTTTTTTTTTTTCTCGTCCGGAATGTTGTGCATGCGATGGAAATCGCTACAAACCGTCATTTTCTGCTGGAAACCAATGTCCAGTAAGTCCATACGGTTGTAGTGGATATTGAAGTCCGGTACAGACGAACAACACGCAAAAATACACACAAAAAACAAAAAACGTGCACAGGTAGGGAGAGCTTGTAGCCGCAGCCGTTGTAGTAGAATTGTATATAGTAGGGTTTTCCAGAAGAAAAGGTAGAAGTAAAAGCAGAAGTAGAACCAGAAGTAGAAGTAGAAGGCGGAATATGGCGTTTGACCGACACGATGGCGTCCGTCACAATCTGGATCGGTTGTGACATCACATGCAAGTGCTCCATAGGCTGTGACTGAATATAACTCCAGCACAATTGAAGTTTTATTTCATTTTTATTTTCTTTTGCCACACATGTCTGAACTGAGACACAGTAGTATGTGACTACATGTTTTATATTTGAGACTGCAGCTCCCTAATCCATCACAAAATCCAATTTTGTTTTGTATGTTCAGTACTGCCTAGCATGTGAGTGAATAAACTCCTTTACCATTTTCTCTCGTCCCAGCAGTTTTTAACAAGTACTTTTAGCATAAAATGTGTTCACCGTTTTAATTGTAACATTTCACTTTAAAAGCCTTATTCATTTACATACATTTAAAAAAATGCGATTAACTATATGAAATTCTGAGATTAAATCGCGATTAAATTTTTTAATCGTTTGACAGCCCTAGTATTTTGTATCCTTTTTTTTTTATTATTATTATATTTCCGTAATCCGTGACCTATCTGTATTATATCAACGACCGGAGTGTGTACACAGGTCCAATCCGTACAGTACGACCCGGAATAATGTGCTACTACTTGGAAAAAACGTCCATGACTATTCCGAAGTTGCATGCGTTTATTTCCAGGAGTGTCAGGACCGAGCGATATTATAGTTGTGGTGTTTCTGCTCCAGACTGGAAGTAAATCCAGACAGAGGGACAGTCAGAGTTGGAGTTCTAGCTATAGTTATCAGTGTTGTGGGACTGGACCCTAAATGAAAACCTTTTTTTTTTAATTTCAAAACACCAAACACAGGAAATACCAGTGACTCATGAATAGTGCATAACAGTGTCATTTGAGACACAGCTCGAGTTTGTTCTGACTCTTAGAGCTCTTTTACACTCTGGTTGAGGAATCTGATACTTTGGATTCGTTTCGTTATTTCGTTTGGTACATAATTAAACAAACCAGAAATCCAAAAACACTCTCAGCTCATTCATTCCTTTGGCTCAGATTAGCAGCTCTAACAAAACAAAAACGCATGAAACGGCTGGTTTGAAATCGCTTAAGGCCTCTGCATGCTCTTGCGACAAGGCTTTCGCAGATAGCTTTTCGCAGACAGTTGTAATTTATCGTTGAGCGGGGAGTAATAGGTGTATGCGATGTTATTCACCGCCACAACGCAAGGGGGTGCGAAGTCGCGAAATCGCTAGGAGTAGTTGGTGGGTGTGGTTAGTGGAGTGTTTATCCTCCGGTTACTTATAATGACTAGAACTGGAGTCGTATAGATGTACGTACTTCCTCGCTTCCTCGATCAACCGCTCTTCGTGCTGCTCCATCTTCGCTCGTGTTTTTAAAAATGCCGGTCATGAAAACAAACCAAACCAGGAAAGTAGGGAAGCGGAAGTGCGTGTACAGCGGCTGTAGAGTGGACCAATCGGAGCCCTCTTGTCTGCGACGCTGTCTGCGGTGGTCACAATTTTTGGGAGGTGCGCGCAGAGCGTCTGCGAAGGGGGGGGGGGGGGCTTCGCAGACGCCATCTGCGACGCCATCTGCGAGGACTGGGTTGTCAGCATAAATTGGCCTTTACTCGCTGCAATCAAACTGTGATCGAGTTCGACGTGTACAGCTGCCATTTTGTGCACAGATACAAATCAGACACGATTTAAGTATCAACCCCGTCTTATACCGGTCAGATGTGAAACATTAACATAATAATAACATGAATATAAATAAATGGAAAGCAACATGACATTTCACAGAGCCATTTCTTGCAAGTCAGACTTACACCGTGCGGACAAAAACTCTTCTTACATTTTTTTTTTCTTCCAGAGAAATCCACAGGCGCAGAAATGTAAAGCATAAAATCAGACTTCATGCGTGTGGCCCGAAACCCTGGATCTGGATCCGAATTTATTTGGACATCTGTCAGTCAATCAACAGAAAGTCAGATTTATTTTATTTTTTTTATACAGCTGAGCACAGAGTCAGTAATCAGATCAGATGTATTTTACAGCTTGAACAAGTGAAGGTGACCAGCACCACAGGTACTGCATCCATCACGACATCTATGTTTTGCATAACTCGGCAACAAAAGCATGCAAAAAAGGCAGCTGTGAGGACAAGCGTAGAAAGCTTTTGTCTTCCTAACCATCTACAAGTAAACAAACATGAGACTAAAAAAAGCATCCCCTAAATACAGTACTGCATAAAAGTCTTAGGCGCATGTAAAAAAAAAAAAAAAAAAAAGTGCTGACGACCAAAAATGGCTTAAAAATCTCATCTCATTATCTCTAGCCGCTTTATCCTGTTCTACAGGGTCGCAGGCAAGCTGGAGCCTATCCCAGCTGACTACGGGCGAAAGGCGGGGTACACCCTGGACAAGTCGCCAGGTCATCACAGGGCTGACACATAGACACAGACAACCATTCACACTCACATTCACACCTACGCTCAATTTAGGCCCTGTCCACACGGCAACGGATTCAGGTGAATCTGATAAAATTGTTTATCGTTTCGGCCTGGCGTCCACATGGCACCGGCGTTTTGGGTGCCCCAAAACGAAATCTTTTGAGAACGGGCTCCAGAGTGGAAAGATCTGGCAACGTTGCCATTGCGAAGTCGCCTGGATGAGTAGAACGGATTTGTTTACGATGACGTCACAACCACATGACTGTGAGTGCTTCACGCTGGGTAGAAGTGTAACGAACTCGATGCGAGTTGTCAACAAATCCTATAACTTGGTTCATGAAACGCGCTTACAAAATATTTTCACTGTGAATATTTATTGTGTAATGGTGCAAAGTGAGAGAGAGAGAGAATAGCCCTTAGGGCAGAGTCAATCCCGCCAGCAAAAATAGGGAAAAAAAGGAGCGATCTCACCTCTTCAGATGTTGGTTTAAGTCCTACAATACATTCCTCAAAAAGGGCGTAGAACAACAAATTAATCCATCAACGTGTAGCATTCAATTTATTCCGGACCATTAAAGACGCCGCCTTCCGCGTAGAATCATACGTCATCCTCGCCGCCATATTGGATAGGGCAAAGCGGAGAATAAAGATGCCTCATTCATGTGCTGCATTTAACTGTACCAACAGGTTTGCGGTCCAAACGAGATCACATGGGATTACCTTTCACAGGTGAGACTGGAAAAATACTTTTCATTGTATTTGGTCATTATAATGTAACTTTACGAACAGATTTTTTTGACTTTGTGGCTAATATGAAGTCTCGCGCATAATAGTTTATGCACATGCGTCCTTACTTCTTCTATTGTTCTGGTGTCTCCGATGGGACCGTCTTACAGCGCCCCTAGAGGTGTGGCATGTGTATTGCATCGTTTTCAGCAAGCGTTGTGTTGCCATATGGACCTGATATTTTACTGATCTGTTGCCCATGTGGACGCGATTTTTTTTTAATAACATCTCGTTGCCGTGTGGATGTAGCCTTAGTCACCAGTTAACCTAACCTGCATGTCTTTGGACTGTGGGGGAAACCGGAGCACCCGGAGGAAACCCACGTGGACACGGAGAGAACATGCAAACTCCGCACAGAAAGGCCCTCGCCGGCCCCGGGGCTTGAACCTGGACCTTCTTGCTGTGAGGCGACAGCACTAACCACTACACCACCGTGCCGCCTGGCTTAAAAATGATGAACTTAAATGCTAAAAAAAAAAAGTCAAAGCCCATTCCCACACCATGTGGCGCATAGGGTGGCGCCGATCTCCGTTTCCGTAGCCCTCGGCCTCTCGCTTATTACATAACTAGGGTTACAGTGGGGGGCGGGTCCTCTGGTAACCGCAAGAGATTGACACCCCACTTGCATCTCTATTGCGGCGTGCCTTGCCAGGCGGCAGTAGGTACCATTTTTATGATGGTCTTTGGTATGACCCGACTGTGAGTAGAACTCGCGATCTCCCGATCGATAGGCGAACACGCTAACCACTAGCCCAACACGCGGTATAAACAGTCAGCCATAATAAATGAATAAATGACACAGTCAATATTTGGTGTGAGACAACCCTTTGCTTAAAAAAAAAAAAAAAAAAAAAAACATGGTCTCCGGTCCAATGAGTGCAGTTTTATAAGGAAATGAGCTGTAGGTTTTACTGAACATCTCGCAGAACCAGCCACAGTTCAGATATTTGCAAAAAAAAAAATTTTTCTATAACATTTCATTTTGTGCAGGAAAAAAGACGAACATTTGGAACTCTAAACTGTTTTTGTAATGTTTTGAGTCGATAATGTAGAAGTCACAAAATAGAAATCTATAACAACATTTGCATCAAAACAAAAAAGTATATAGGGTGCCAAGACTTTTGCACAGTACTGTATATACATACACACACACACACACACACGTAAAAGCCTATCATGAGCGCTACGCAATACCCAGCAGCTTAACTGACCAAAGACACGACAGTCCCACCCACTTGTTTTCTATTGGCTCACAAGCCTGAGACAGTCGATCAAACCTGCAAAGCGAAGTTAACCGCCACCGGAAACGCGCTTTTAACATCCCACATCATTTCCCCTTCACTAAACCGTAATGAACTTTGTGTTTGATCAGACCACGGATTCATCACAGAAGTTTAAAAAATAAATAAATGACAAATGGAATCTGGCGTTGCTGATGTGTAAATGTTGGCGCCTTTCGTTCAGGACAGAAAGACGTTACCACTGCTTTGTAGGAAGCCTTACTGAATTATGCCGTATTGTAATTTTATTCCGGTTGGTACGCAAGTTCGTCATCATGTTCAACACGTCAGAGCGGAATCTGTGAACTCAAAGGTCAAAGTTCACCCAGATAAAGATCCCATATCCTTTCCTCTTCGACAAATTTGTTTTTATGTTGTGGGAATTTGTCTGGTTTGAGAAAATGTCTATTCTTGTCAAAGCAAATAATTTAAAAGAAAGTTTCCGAGTGTCTCCCATATTGTCACAGAAAGAATTTTTTTCAAAAATTTTGGCACCTCTGATTTAGGATATGGGTCCGTCTCAGAAACTGCTCTCTCATTTGGGACATTATAATCAAAAAATAAATTTTCTAATTTTACTTTTTTTTTTGCGTTTACCTAACACTCAATGTTTCTTTTGTCATGTTTAATAAGAATAAAGATAGCATCTTGCTTTATCTGGCCTCCACTGTGGAAAATTTTTCTGATTACAATTCAAATGCTTTTGTAAAATTGATTTACATATAAAATAACTCCATCATGAAGAATTAAAGCCCCTCCTTCACAGATGAGTGAAAATATTGAATAAATTTCCTCTTTTTGATTGCTTGGGTTAAAAATGCCAAGTTATGATGACTGAATTGATGATTCACTTAAATATGAATAATATGATACATTTTGGGGATTTGATATGGCGAAATAGGACAATGGAAAAATAAAGAACGCACCGGAAAGATGAGAATAACGGCGGTGGAAAAAGAACAGCGACTGTACCGGCTGAAGGTCGCGCGGGTCTCTGCTGCGGCGTGCGAGCAACGGGACGTCACTACCGCACCGGATGGAGCGCGAGGCGGGGGCGGGGCAAAATGACCGGCCGTAGATTCTATCAAACGTTCCATCTAAATTGACCATGGTTACAAAATATTGGCCAAAAATAC
Source organism: Neoarius graeffei (assembly GCF_027579695.1). Classification (NCBI taxonomy): domain Eukaryota; kingdom Metazoa; phylum Chordata; class Actinopteri; order Siluriformes; family Ariidae; genus Neoarius; species Neoarius graeffei. Next base: position 59,501,340 of record NC_083587.1, read on the forward strand.
GCAAACACGACGAAATACGAAGGTAAGATGAAAAAGAAACATTCTATTGCCTTATACTGCAAGACTAAAAGAAAAAACTGTCAAAACTCACCTTTTCAGTGATAACGTCCGAACAGATCACCCGCGTAACAGAAAGACCGCAAATGGAAGCACGATCAACTTTAACTGCCGGAGTGGAACATTTCATTCTAAAATTGTTAATGTGTCCCCTTCCCCGCACACAAATAACACGCTACGGTTAAAAAATAGACCACGACTCATTTTATAGCTCAGAAATTCATACAAGACCAGCTACCATTGTAACACATTCTGGAAGAAACATATTCTATACCTAACTTTCAGCTTTCATTTTAAAAAACAAAATCGCAGATTTATAACTCAGTTTTTATACGGCGTAGTGATTTTAAGTTACTACTTTTGGTGAGGTAGTGACCTCGACCCTGAGGCTTTCCGTTTAGATCAAAACACACGATCGTATTGGTTTTGCATTTGCGGAAAATGGAGTTAGGCCCTTATCAAAAAATGTTCTGTTTCCGGTCCACCGGCTGGGTGAGTGCCGTTTGTGCGGTTGAAATTTTTTTTTAACGCCGGTTTTTCGACATGTTTTTCGGGTTCGTAAATCTAAAATCGAACTTGACATTTACGCATTCCATGCAGAATATAGAATCGAATCAGCTCTGCGCATGCGCCGTGCGGCACAAAAAACGGCAGCCACCATGAAGGAAGGAGATCCGGAGCTTTCAAACATTTGCTTAAGTGTGAAATCGCAAAATGGTATTCTAGCGAACAACAAAATAGTAAAGATTCAGAAAAACAAATCATTCAGTGATCATTTTAATAGTGTAATTTCATCCGAACTAGGCCTAACGCTCGATTTAGAACTACAAAAAGTCCGTGT